>NW_022156720.1:1869228-1935844 GCF_004355905.1 Pyricularia grisea
CCCCCCTAGCTTGCTCGGATCGGACATCCTTCCCTTGCTCGTAGCAATCAATTTAGGTTCAAGATACCAAGCAACCCGGTGACCCAGTCACGACTTGACTCCCCAACTAGGCTTAGCAAAATTGTCCGACATAAAATGGAGAAACATGGGGCAAAAAAAGTCATGAAAGTCTTTCGAGGGCCTCGATGCCCAAATGCCCGGGAAGGTAACGTAATTGGATGTTTGGAGTACCACTCTATTATGTCTCGATGCGTGGTAAAACCAACTGATCTAGGTGCCCAATGTGCTCACCTGAATATTACCTATATAGTTCTAGTTCCAGCGTAGAGTGTGGTGTAGGCGCCCGACATTGACCAACTGTTGTATAAGTTATTCTAGTCTAGTAGACGTTATCTATGCTTTTGTGCAACGGGCAACTCAATTGTCAGAAAGGCCGTGTTTATCTGTCAGTCGTCGGCGGTGTTGTCAGGGGGTGGGTTGCTAAATGTGTGTAGTGTACCTTAGGTACATCGTATGTCGTGTGCATAGGAAGACGGGGAAAAGCTCATTCATTGTCCAGTAAGTAATTTTTTATTTTATTTTTATTGAAAGGTGTTCATGGTATATTGTATTATCCTTGGATGACAGAGGCATGCGCATCTCCGTCCGGTCATTTATTTAGCTTTCTTTTCCTCCGTTACTTTTCTTTTCTTTTCTTTGTCTTTGGCTGTTTTTTTTTTCTTCGGTACTGACATGGAGAACGACCGAAGGTTTTGCGATTCGAGGTTACCTAGATGACTAGTTGGTAAGAAGGTAAGACTTGATTGGGTAGATGGATGCCAAGTTGCCTCCATCATGCCTTTGAACAGGAGACTTGGGGTGGGGTGGCCTTCTATTGGTAGCACCAATTGTATGGGAGAGATGCTGAACCCTGAAACATTCGGGCCCAGCCCAGAGTTTCGAGTCCAAGCTTAGTGGGGGCTTCTAGAAGGTGTCCAATTTATTTTTGATTGGGCTTGTTTGCTTTTTTTGACCCCTACAAGGCCGAACAACTGCCGCATGTCGACATTTGCATACAGGTGTGTTTGCATACCTTTGTGTGTGGGTTTGTTTGTGTTGGGCAAAGCTTGGTTGCTTCTTCGGATCCGGAAAAGAAAAAAGAAAAAAAAAAAAAGAGAGGGACTGTTAAGGGATAGGACGGGTATAAAGCCGGAAAAGGATTTAATGTCAACAGAGAAGGGATTGAGAAAAAAAAAAAAAGAAAAAGAAAAGAAAAAGATTAAAATAAAAAGTAAAACATCAGGCGCCTCATCGGGCATTTTCCCGCACACTAGATTTTGTGAAGAACCAGAGCTGTCTCTCCATGTCGTGGTACGGAACTGTAGCAAGTATAGCCTGACTCCTCCTCACTCCGTCCCTTCCTCGCCATGTACCAGGGAGGGTGCGGTGCGGTGCTTGCCAACTAAGAAGGCAAATTTCCAGACAAGTTGGTAATATCAGGCCAACCAAACTTAGTGGACGCGTTTAGCGGGGCGTCAAAGCAAAACTTCATTCCGCCAAAAAATACGATCAGACGCTAACGTTATTGCAACCAAGTCAATTGATCAACAGACTGCCACCATCTACGGTAAGAGAATCGCGATAATTTACCAATAGATTACGCTTACCGTACCTTACCTTACCTTTTCATGTACTGGTATTCGCTTGCATTTGCCCACTTGTTTGGAGGAATGTAAGATCTTGCCCCTTTCTACGGAACAGTGATCGATCGAACCGACAAATTCTAGTAACGGCTTGATCTTCTTTCCGCACTTGACTTTTATTTTATTTTCCTACCGACACATGCACCACACAAACACACACACTCTCTCTCGCCGTTCTCTTTTTATTCCCTAGCTCCGCCTCCTCATACGACTGATCATACCCCCATCCTCCCTGTCTTCCCTTCCACCCGCTCCCTGGGATTTCCTTGTGTACCAACTTATTTAGAAATCCTACACCAACTATTTTGTTTTGCACTTACCACGTTCTTCTCAGGTCGCCCCGCCCACCACGAGCCTCTTGTCACTCTTCGGGTGGTCCCCCCCTTCGTCTCCACGTGTCTTGCCCCCGTTTCGCTCACTCCTCCCTGTACCAAGTTCCAACCAACGATCTGCCTACTGTTTTTGCTTTCTTTTTCTTCCACGCACGCCCTCTAGGGTAACAGCCCGTCTTGTCAAACGGAAAGTACTGAATCTCAGGCCGGCTATTGTGACAAACGATCCGACGAGTCCGTGTGCTGTCTACTACTGCTTTAATTACAGTAGCAACCTTTTTTTTTTTTTTTTTTTTTTTTTCTCTCTTCAAATCGCCCTGCTTTGCTTGGTGCGAGTAAGTGGGCTTGTTTGTACCGGTACTCGTGCGGTCATACATAGTTTGGGCTCTCCGGTGTGGGGTGTCTATTGTTCGGAGTGTGGTGTGGTTGCAGCCTTTCCAATATCAAAGGTCCTTGCCAACCTTGACAGAGTCAGGAGCGCCCTTCTCAAACAAACACCCCCCTCCCCTTGGATAACCTGTCCAGCTCTTCCATAATACTTTTGACGCACGATTCTTTTTTAAGCTTCCCACCACTCCTTCACCGGTCCTTTTCTCCTCCTCTTCTTCCCCTCTCTTCCTTCATCATGTCAGCAGCACAGGAAGAATTCGACCGCCTAGTAGCAAACAACACAGGCCCGTCGCACTCAGAAAGGAACACACACCCTGAGGACCGAGGACGGGACAGGGACGACGACTACGACGACCTCGACGAGGAAGAACGTTACAGGGCAGCCCAGGTAGACGCAGCCATGCGCATGCCCACTTTTGGCTCAGAGGCGGCCGGCGGCGGCGCCGTCATCAATCTGCCCCCGCCGTCATTCGACAGCGGCCGCGCCACCGGAGTGAAGGGCGTCATCGCCGACGCGAGGAGCTATGAGACGGCCAAGCAGGCCAAGTGGAAGTCACGCGTGCGCCAGGCCAGGCGGAGCGTGTTGGGCATGGGCGGCCTGCTCAACAGCGGTGCCACGACCGACAAGAGCGAGTCGGGCGGCAGCGCCGACGAGCGTGACGATGATGCCGACAACGAGTTCCTCCAGCAGTGGCGCGAGTCTAGGCGGAGGGAGCTCGAGGCTGAGGCGCAGAACGGCCCCGCCATACGGAACAGGCGAACATCACCAAGCGTTCGCATGTTTGGCAGGTTCGACGAGGTCGACGCGATGGGTTATCTGGATGCCATCGAAAAAGTTGGCCGCGACACCGTTGTGGCAGTTTTTGTATACGACCATGAGGTATGTCTTTTTTCTCTTCTTATCTTGCGACGACCCATGCATGTCTGAAAGTCTTGCTGACTTGGAGTCTGTCTGTTCTCTTCAATAGTGCGAAGTATCAGCCGAGGTTGAAGCTGCATTAAGGCCTCTTGTCACAGCATATCCCGCCGTGCACTTTGTCAAGGTCCACTACGACGACATTGAATTTGACAATGCCGCTGTGCCGGCCATACTCGCCTACCGCAATCAAGGCGATTTGATTGCAAACCTGACTGGCATAATTGAGATGATACCCGAAAACGAAGACTTTGATAGCGAGAGCCTGAAGAAGATATTCAAGAAGCACAACTTGATATAAACTACGGCCACTTGCGCCTCTATTCCAGAAACTTCGACACAGCCAGTCACTTGTTACAAAAACAACTTTCCTTCTTCGCCTTCCATTCTTCTTTCACAATAAACTAGCGATATCCGATTTTCTTTTCTTTTTCCTTTATTTGGTTTACTTTTTCTTCTTGGTTCTCATCGATTTTATGACAAAATTTAGAGGTGGGCGGGATTTTTTTTTCTTGTTTCAGGGCGATTACTCAGTTGCTGAGGCTTGGGTTTTTGTTCTTTCTCAAGTTCCTTTGTACTACGGTGTTGGAAATACCACTCTAGGGTGTCTTTTTTTTTTTCTTAATTCAAATCGGCCTCGGAATCAGGTCGTTATTCGTTCATTTCTTCTTTTCCATTCAGCCGCCTCTTGCGTGTGTCTGTTGCTCGTGTTCTTTGGGATCGTTAAAAACGGTATAATATGCTTGCAGGACTGCCTTGAACGCCTTGTAAAATTAAACAAAACAAAAAGAGACCTTGTATCATTATTCATCAACCAAAAAATGCAGAGGGACAAAAGAAAAGAAGAAAATGTTCCACAGTACCAAAAAAAACCCAAAAAAGCCAACCCAATGCTCCAGCAACAATAAATAAATTCCATACATATTTCATCAAGAAAAAAAAATGTGATCGTGTCGTTCTTTCTTTTAAAAGTGCACACTCCTCTTCTTACGCACCTTCTTCCCTTCCTCTCCCCTTCTATCCCGCTCCCGGTTGAAAAACCCACTGACGCTAGCCGCCGCATTGTGGACGTAAGGGTTGGTCGAGAGCCGGTTCGCAACGCTGCTGCTACCTCCGCCTACACCACCCTGGAAGGACGACTGACCCCCGGGCTGCTGGGGCGTCCCGCCACCACGCCACCACGACGACAGCGACGGTTGTGCCGAGCTCGAGGGGCCTGCGCTCCCAGGCCGCGGGTCCGCCGGCCGCGGGGGTAGATTCGGGCGGGCGGACGGCAGATCCTGGCCCTCGGTGCCGTACATCTGCCGCAGGCGCTCCGTCTCGGCGGCGATCTCGGCCTCTCGCCGCTGCCGCTCGCGCCGCTCCTCCTGTTCCAGCATCTCCTGGATGCGCCGCTGCTCCTCGGCTTCCCGCCGCGCGCGCTCCTCCGCCTCGCGCTCCTCCTGCTCCACCATGGCTTTGAGGCGGGCCGTCTCGGCGTCGATTTCGGCCTGCGTCGCCGGACCTGTGGGCGGCCGAGATGGAGGCGTCGTTGATGACATGGCAGTCGGGGTTGTGGTGGGGATGTTGTTGCTGGCGATGGCGCCAGACATCACGGGCCCGCCGCCGTTGGTGGGTGCGGCGAGCGGCGCCGTGGGCCGAGAGTTCTTGCGCAGCCTCCCGCCCGTCTCGGTCATCATGTTGAAGGGGTCCTGCCTCGGGACCAGATACAGGTCCCTGATGACGGCAGCGCCGAGCAGAAGGACCAGGTCCAGCCCCTTTCGGTCCTCGACGTCGACGCGGCGCATGTTCGGCTCGTATATGGTCAGGGTCGGGTCGCGGCCCTGCTTGAGGAATGCGATGGTGATGTCGGGCTCCTTGCTCTTGTGTCGACCCAGGCTCCGACCCGACATGTAGCACGTCATGTCCTTGGACAGCCTCCCGTCCCGCTTCCACTTGAACATGACCTTTGGCGCAATGTCGCTCACAACGGTGGCGTCGGCCTGCTGGCGGTCCAGCTGGCTCGCGCTGGGCATCCTGAAGCTCCGCGACGGTATCTCAAACTCCCAGCCGCCGCTCTTGCCCCAGCCGCTGCTGCCAAACATCTTGAACGCGACCGACTGGTCCGGGTTGTAAAGCTGCACCAAGAAGGCGTCGGGCACCACGGGGGAGGAGGGTGCGGCGGCGCCGTTTTGCGCGCGAATCTCGGCAGCCGAGAGCGTCGGCTGCGTCCACTCTGGTGCCACCAGGACCTCACCGTAGACGACGCCCGGCTGGTAGGGGTCCACGATGGCGGCGGCATAGT
Source organism: Pyricularia grisea (assembly GCF_004355905.1). Lineage (NCBI taxonomy): Eukaryota > Fungi > Ascomycota > Sordariomycetes > Magnaporthales > Pyriculariaceae > Pyricularia > Pyricularia grisea. The sequence continues at coordinate 1,874,833 of NW_022156720.1, forward strand.
TGCCGCGGCATGCGGGCTGGGAGATTGGGTCGGCGCGCTTGAAGACGTACTCGGGCTCGGGTTCGGAGCCGTTTTGCGTGAAGAAGAGAACGACCGCGTCTGGGTTGTCCGAGCTCGGGCGGAACTGGAAGCTGGGGAGGTTCTCGTCGAGCATGGTGGCGGTTTTTATGCCCCGGCGAGGGGGAGGAGGAGTTCGGCGGGTTCTCGGGTGTTGAACAAAAAAAAGGCTCGGATGGGGATCGAATGTTTTGTGTACGTGCGTGTGTGTATATACAGGTCTCTCTGCCTCCCCTTGCCCTCCGAGGTTTTGGGAGCAGCTAGCTTAAGATAGAGTCTAGAACTAGGTCTAGTCAATAGTTGAGACGGGCGCTCTGTTTTCCAACTCTTTTGTAGTGAGGGAGTTGAGCAAAAGATTTTGGTCCTGTCAGACGTGCACGCTTCCTTGGATTGGCTGACGAGGTATTGTATTTTCTGGCACAGGCACAGGATAGTCTTTTTTTTTTTCGACTTTTCTTTTTTTGTCTAAACAGTTTGCCAACCAAATGTACAAACGAGAAATTGTGATTTGAGTCGTTTCTAGGCAATTGCAAGCGTTTGAGACAAGGAGTTCCCTTGAGAATGTGTGAACAAGATTACAAAAATATGGATACAAAAGAAAAGGACAAAGGACAAGATTCGAAAAGAGAATATTCAAAAAAGACAAAAAGAAAGAAACCACACGAAAAAAAAGAAGAAGCCTAGGCTGACTGATCTTGGTGTAGTAGCGCCGAGTCGCCCGCACGCTGTCGAAGTCGGATTAAACAGGGACGGCCAGGCCAAAAGCCACCACCAGCTTTTTGCCCATACTTGAGAGGGCGCGCGTCATCACTGGTGGGGCCTGCCAAGCCCAAGCGGCGGCAACCATACGAATATCCAAGTCACGTTGATATGTGAGCAAGGTGAGTTGAGGTAGGTATTCGTACTCCTCCATTTACTCCATTACCTTGCCATAAGTCTTGTATCCAGTTCATTAACAAGTTGCGATGCAAGCTTCTTGTTGCTCTTTTTTTCTCATTTTGAATTCTTGTTTCACTTTCCCTTTTTTAAACTTCTTTCTCTCTTTTTTTCTTTTTTTTTTTCTTTTCTTCTTCTTCTTCTTCTTCTCTTTTACCATATCCGTCGCATTCTTTTCCAATGTCTCACCAAAACCTACGTATGATCCATTCCATGTGATGTGCAAAAATAGTCGTCGAATCCGTGTGGTGTGGTGCGCTCAGCCACTCGTGCCGCGCTGACTTCGGCGAGGCTTAGCAGGGGCGATGAAAGCTGTTTGGACGAACCACTTTTTCTTTTGTTGTTGTTTGCATTCAACACAAGATATTCAGCTTATGTACGTACGTAGCACCTACCTCAAAAAGTTGTTGCCAGAAATAGTACGAAAGTAGGAAAATTACCGTACGTAAGGTACCTAACCTAGCCTTAACCTTTCTTTCTTTCTTAGTGAGTGCTGAGAGAGTCCGTTAAGGAAAGTCCACAAAGAGAACAAAATAAAAGACAATTGAACTTGACTTGACCATTTTTGCTCCGCCCCTGTCCAACCAATCGAACAAACCAGCCAAACTGCGACAATTGAGTTCGGGTCCGGGCTTGGAGATCGGAACGCTTGCTGCGACTCGAGGCTTTGCATTCTTGAAATGTGTACTGTTAGTACGGAGTAAATAAGAAAGGTAGGTCTGTTTTGCTTCTATTATTATTATTATTTTTATTCTTGTCCCACCCGAGTCAAAATTGTTCCCTTCCACGGCGGGGGGGTTCTATTCATTCTCTTTCGGCGTTTTACTACGTAGTGAACCCCACCCCCCAGTAAAGTAAAGTACAGTACGTAGCGCCAACGTGTGTAGTAAGTAGTACCTAGGATTAACGCTTGAACCCATCCATGCTTCACAAGCACAACCTACCGCCCCGCCTTTTTGTCTCAACAACCCACGTTTGCATTGTTTACGTAAACTTGGATGCATTTTTGTTCAAACGGCCACGTCAGGCCTTGCCCTGTACAGTATGGATAACCTATTTATCTGTTTCACTGAAAATTGAATTGATTTGTTTGGCATCGCCACCTTTTATATTAAGGGTATGCCTCAAAGAGGTAACCAAGTCCTCCGGCAAGCTTAGATGGGGGACTTGAGGGTCGGATCTACATTATATCTCCGATGCACGTTCGCACATCTCAAGGCATAACCAAGTCCACAATCCAGCCCTACAATTCCGGTAGCCGTAGCAAAATAGAAAATAACTTGCTTTACTTTACCCTGTCTTTCCACGGAGATATTGAAGGTGATGCATTGGTAAATAACAGAATACAGCCTATACTCAAAGCCTTGCCAGAAGAATATATTCGGACAACTATGTTTCACTAGTACTAAATAGTAGTAGCCCAAGTCGTTGCAACATCCAGGTTCTGTACATCGACTCAAGTCGGACACAAGACAGATAGCTCTCCAAAGTGGTTAACAAAAGGGATATGTGACGGCTGAGAATTGATTAGAAAGGAGCAATCAAGACACACATGCGTGTATGTCTCTTTACAGGTTGGGTGAGAATAGTTTATGGTGAGGGTATATCGGCAACATGTGAATTGGGAGCCGGATCAAGGCCAAACTTTCTTTGAGCCTTGGTCATCAAAGCGGCAAGAAGGGCTTCTCAGAACAAAGGCAGCTTGTGCTTCATTCTGGCTATTCCTTCCTGCTTGATTTATATTATTCCACCTGGGGGATCATATCCTGTGGCCGCCCCTCTTGCACTAGCTCCCAACCCCGCGCTGCCTGGAGCCTCGTTGCCAATATCAACCTGCGCATTGTTGGTCTTGCGGAGCATAAACATGGGCTTCTTGCCCTCCTTGTCGAGCTGCTTAAACAAGATGAGAGGCTTCTCCTCAAGGCCCAAGCAGCGCTCCTGGTCCCCATAAACAATGTAAAGCGCGTATTGATCCCACGGTGCGTTGATTTGGTATTTTTTCAGTGCGGCCGGCAGTACCTTGTAGCACGGATCGTCCATGCTGACTCGGAATGACTTGAAAATCTCAACCGACGCGTTACTGCCGCTTGGTGTGTCAGGTGCTGGCGTCTGCATCCTGCGCGGCGCCACCGGCTGCTTGTCCCGTCCCCCAGGGTGCGCGTAGTCCGATTCTGCAAAGGTCGATCGGCTCGATGGCGTCGGTTGGTCTGAACGGTAAGATCGAGATGCCAGTGTCGTTCCACCAAGTGTTGTTGGTGGAGACGTCGGCGAGGGAATATTTATTGATGGATACGAGGGTGACGTTGCCGATGGTGCGAGGCCGTTGATGGCTAGGTGGCTTGATGACATTACAGCCCTCTCGGCCGCGCTCGAAGGGTCCAGAGTCTGCTCTGCAAGCGACCTATCGTGTGCCGTTTGGAGGTGCGTTGGCGAAGTGGCTTTTGGTGTCGTGCCTAGCATGATCTTCTTGGTCGACCACTGGCGTTTGAGGCCGCCTCCAGATTGACCACTCGTCGAGGGTGTCGGTGCCGGTGGTGATATCGTCGTATCGTATCCAGCGTATGCCGAGCCGTTGTTCAGGTGCGGCAGCGGCTGCTGCGCATCCTTGGCCAACCTAAGCGCTGGCAGCATGTCTTCGCGCAATCTCCTAAAGTCTTCTGCAAGCCGACGAAAGTCCTGTTCAAAAAGGTGCATGCGCTCGTCGCGCAATCGCAACTGCTCCACCAAGTTCTTGATGTCCTTAGCAGTCGCGTACTGCCCCTCGTTTTCCGCGGCTGTTTGCGATGGGTAGAGAATTATCAGGTCAGTCAAACAATACCACGCACGTGTTGAGGATACCTGAAAGCAATCAAACTCACTCAAAGGTACGTAATGGTCGCTTTCCACTGGCACGTCCTGCGCCTTCTTAACATCGTAAACGCTCCTCAGGATGGTCAGTCGATGGCCAACACTGTGGATCCCCATCGACTTTAAATCATCGTGTAACAGCGCAACGAGTGCCTCGCCAACGATTTCGTTTTCTGTCAAACGGGAAGAAAAACCACACAAGTCAGCCAACATGATCGGATTATGATGAACTTTTTGCAATTCAAAGCCATCTCTCTTTCAAGGCATGACAGCCTTAAGCCCCACGTGGCGAAAGAAAACAAAAACAGTCAAAAATAAACCTACCAACAAAACGAGTCGAGTATTGCTCCAGACCGATCGTGGCGATAAAGTCGGCGCACTCGTCGGCCGTCCACTCCGAGATGATTGTCTCCGGTAGGCGATCGGCACTGCTGCGATATCCGTACGTTGTGGGCGTGTGTTCGTTGGACGGCGGGTCCGACTCGGTCGGCGACGCCTCGGCATCGGTGGCGTCGATGGGTGAGCTGTCGTGAATATCCCTCTCGTACTCGTCATCTGCGTCCGACTCGGCGTACGCCGTCCCCGTGTTGAAGCTCATGGCGGCCAAAAGAGGGGGTATTTGGCTGCCTCACGAGGCGGGGACGCGGCGGTCGGCGGGGGTTGGGGTGTTTTCTTGTACCCCGAGGGAACGAGGGTCCTCGACTTTGTAGATCAGTTGCTCAGGGGGTGAACAAGAAAGTCGCCGTCTGCCAGGCGCGAATTTTCGGCGGGTTTGAAAAACAGAGTACACGGTGAGTTTTGCTTTTCCAACTTTGGTGATGTTTTGCTGGAAAAAAATAAAGTTTCCCGGATACGTATGCGTATGTTGAGTGTTTTTTTTATGATGTCTGTGGGTGTATTCTTGTGTATGTGCGCGCGCCCGTCGTTTTTTTTTTTCTTGTCGACTGATGGCTTTCTTAATCTTTTGACAGCCGGCAAGTCAAAGCAGCAGCAACAGCCAACCCAAGCGGGAACACACACGCCTTGCCAGGCTAGGCTGGACCAGAACGGGGAAAATTGCTAGACAGGTAAGGTCCAGTTAGGTAGGTAGGTAGCTTTGGTGTTTTGATTTGAGAGCTGGACCAGTCAGTCTACTTGGATAGATGGGAGAGTCTGTGCGGATTCTGGTCTGATGGTTTGGGCAGTAAGGAGGAGGTTCAGGGCAGAGCCAAAGGCGTGGATTGGTTTTGTTCGCCTGCGTTGCTTTTCTCCAAATAAAATAAAGGCCTCGAGGAAAAAAAAGGTGGCGGCCAGCGACTAAACGGACGATGACAGCAAAATGGAATCCAAAAGAAACCTTTTTAACGCGTTATCAAAGTCACGTTCGATGGCATGAGGTCTTCCAACCAGCTTTTTTTCCCTTCAAAAGGCAGGAGTTTAGATAGATGATAAGGAAGAGGATACGGGGAGAGCAGACAGAAAAAGAAGAAAAAGAAAAAAAGATCAAATAAAACTAAAATAAAAATAAAATAAAATAAACAAAAACCGGCGAGGCTGATGTCAAGGAGGGACCGAAGAAAAAAAGCAGCAAGCAGCAGCAGCAGCATACAGACGAAGAAGCTTCCTTTTTGCGACTTGATTGACACTGGGCTAATCCAACCCGTTAAACCGTAGCCCGTAGCCGCTGGGTTTGCATGCTTCGTCGCGGGGTTCCACTCCCCGTAGTGGCCAGTGCTAGGCCCCACTAAACATCCAATGGAAAGGCGACCAAGCGAGCGGGAACCCCTATATAGCGTTGCATTAAGTGCTACGGGTCTAGTTTACTTGGCCGTCCTATTTTTCCCTTCTTCCCCCTCCGCCCCCCCTTTGCAAAGGGAAAAAAAAAATCATTCCATCTCGTCTTTTTCCATTCCGCTCGCAAGAAAGAAAAAGAATAAAGCCAAGTCAGTTCAGTCAGTTCTTAACGGCGACTATCGATCTGAAAAAAAAACTTCCAGATTTGGAGATGGGTTCCTGTTGTTACGGGTGGTTGGTTGCACATTGTAAGAGAGGATTTTCTGCACTGGCTCGTTTCGCCTCCACCTTCGCCTCAGGTACCTGAGTAGGTGAGGTACCTTATGATCCAGGGCGGGCGCATCCCTACACATTCTTAGTCTAGGTCTAGCTCTACTGCAGAAGGTTTATGTGCAGACAGATTGATTGATGACCTGCAGTGTATCGCAATGTGGAAGGGTTAGGGTACCTAGTGCACGGAACAAGTGGGCTTTTGCAGCAGGTAGGTCATTGTACTACATAACACCTGACAAGAATTACTGTGCACCTTACTACGTACAGTGAAAAGCCCAGGAAGACACCTGAGTTTCTATCCTTGGATAGTTGTTGCATCAGTTACTATTTATTACTCGAGGAAACGGAGTCAAGGGTCCAGAGTGTCAGGGAATCTTATAACTTCTTTTTTTCTCTTTCTTTTTTGTTTTCTTTTTGGTTGTAAGGGCAGAGGCATCCGGCCGTGCAGCCCATCCTCATATTTGGAATTTATTCTCTTTCTGGCATGATCCCGCAATGCCCGTTGCCCTCACCGTCCGGTAACAACCCTCACCACAGTGGGCTGCTTTTTTTGCTTCTTCTTCTTCTTCTTCTTCTTCTTTTCTTCAGCTGGGAATATCCCAAAAACCCCCCACCTGCCCGGCCTGGAACTGGCCTTTGTTTGGTGGTGGAGTGAACGAGGCGATCTTTTTTTGTTACCCCTTCCCTCGCAAACCCCCAGCCCCCAGTCCGCGGCTCTCCTGTGTTTCAGGATCGACCATCTAGGTGTATCCCTGACTTACCCATCATGTATTTGTGTCAGTTCGCCCACGAGTTATGTCGTCACAGGAAGTCTTCCTCTTTGGATGATGATAAGGCCACCAACCACTTTTTTGGTCCAACTTCAATCCAAAGATGCATACGTGCCTAGCTGAATTTTATGTTTGCGGCTGTCGTTCTTGGTACTTCCGGTTCGGCTATCGCTACTCTGCTTAAAGTTAAGCTAAATAAACATCGCCAATGTAAAAGAGAAGATAGAAAAACACAACGCTGATATTTTTCTAACCCATGCCTTGATTCCCGTTAGGTTGCCGCCCGCCACCAGCTTCTCCGTCCACCCAAAAAGATGGGATACTGGAAATGGGCAGACAGCGGCTGATTCCTAGGAAATGTCGTGGCGACCTGATCATGCGGAGCATCCAATACCCCTACCTCCTCCTCTTGGTCTTTCCAGTTGTAGATTTGACTCGAGCCGTCTCGAGCGTCCGCTTGAAATCGTCATAAAGAGCCCTCACTACACCCTTTTCTTCCCATTCGTCCACTATCTTGTCGGCGCGCTTTCTCCGCTTCTTGGACGAAAGGCGCTCCCTCTTTTCCACTTTCTTTGCCGACATGAGACCTTGGGTTCGCAACCTCTCGTCGACCCAATCCTTGAGAGAGTGCTTCCAATGAAGCAAGTCATGTGCGGTTTCGGCGTTGCTCGCGCAGACCGCGCCACACAGCCAGTCCTTGCCCTCTTCAGCAATGAGATTGTTATTCTCATCCCTGTCCCGGTGCGGACCTTCGTCTTCTGAGTCGGGCTCACTCTGCTCGATTTCGTCCAGAGTTTGTTGGCTATAGGGCTTGCCACTGAACCTTATCACACGTGTAGCTGGGTGGCCGGTACGATTACACGCTTGGCAGGTTGTGAACAAATCAGACGTATCCCTGGGAGACTCGTAATTATCCATATACGGCCTAGCTCTTAGAGACTTGTGAAATTCGGGGTTCCAGGCAGCTGAGGAGAACTTGGAGGACGCCAGCCCTCGGAACTCGTCATCTAGCTTTCGCCAGGCAAGACGGTAGACCGCGTTTTCTCGATCAAAATCCGGATTGATACGATTCTGCACCAGCCAGTCAATGATATCTCTGAATAAAGCCTTCATAGGCTTGTGAGCCTGTGAAGTGAACTCCAATGGTATTTCCACCGAGTCTGGCGCACCGATAAGACCATCCTCATCATCGATAAAGCTATCCAGGCTATCGGCGTCACTGCCTTCCTGTACTGCAGGTTTATCTTTGCGCCTGGTAGGGCTGGACTGTGTTTGCCTGGGCTCTACCGATGTCTCCTTGCTGTCTGTGTCTTCGTCATCGAACTCGTCCAAAGCTGGCAGGTCCGAATCCGTATCATACAATGCTCTCTGTGGCTCTTCATCACCGGACGCTTCATCAATCTGATCAAGCTCGGTGACTTTTTCGCCATTACGGCGGCGCCTGAGGAGCTCCATGCGCCTTTCTCTTTGTGACTTGAGACTGCGACTGGCCGGAGTGCTGCGTAAACGGCCCTTGGTACTCGAGCCAGGCGACCCGGGTGAGGATGGGGTTGACTGCCTTCTTGCAAGACGGCGTCTTTTTGCCGTTGAAGGTCGTACATCGCTGTCACTGTCGCTATCAAGAACAACAACCTTTGGCTTCCGAGCTCTAGCAGGTGTCGCTACCGGGACGTCATCCTCGTCCTCATCCTCTCCTTCGTCATCACTCAACACCACGGCTTTGCGCTTGGCTGCTGAGCGCGGGGGCGAGGCCGGATCTACAGGTGGTGGATCAGGCTTAGCATCATCATCAGCAGCAGCAGCGGCACCATCACCGTCATCATCAGAATCCGAAGCTGCCGTTGGTGGGGCACCTCGTGCAACACCCCTCGGCATGAACCTGACATTGCCTGCTGCTGCTGGTCTGCTTGCAGCACTGGAGCTTGGTGTTGGCACATTCTGTCTCGATGGTAAAGGAGAGCTGGTTTTGCCTGTGTCGGTGAGTTTGTGTTAGCAAGGCGATATTCTCCCAAACAAAATATGGGGAAGTACCTACCAAGCAGAGCATCCAATGTCTGTTGTTTCTTGGCCTGTTTGCCGTGGCGGCGTTTGCCCGAGAGATTGGCCATTTTTTTGGTGATCTCGGTAGTAATTGGCGCCTAGTTCCTTTAAGCCATATCAATATCTGACCTTTTTTTTCTTCTTTTTTTTTTTGCCTTCAAAGATACCTGGTTGACGATGTTGGAGTAGATTAATATGGTAACGGTTTAATAAAAAACGCGATCGAAGCGAAAAGAGGGCTCCACCTAACTTGGTGGTTGGTGGGAAATGAAGATCGCTTCTCTGTCGCAAGAGTTGAAATTATTAGTAAATATTTGCGCGCAGTAAGCCTGCTCGACTTAAATAGAGACTGTGGGAAAATATTTTCGCATGATAAATGAAAAAAAAAAAAAAAAGAGACCCAATGGATGCAAGCGGCGAGCAGAGTTTAATGCCCGTGAGAAGGGAGAAGGGATAGTGACGTCGGCGTACTCTGTATCCTTCAAATGGGAGTCGATTCAAATTTGAATAACATGCATATATTTCACACTGTCTTTACACCGTGTCAGAGCGACCGCGCTTCCCCAATTGAAGCAAGTAGGACTTTGTATTCCTATGCAATAAAATGAGACATTCCAGAACAGGATAAATCAACATGAATACCTAGGTACACAGCGGATTCCGTTTTGTATTTATCATAGTAATTTCTGGCTCACTCACTTACTGAATATTAGGCCATGTCAAAAATAGGAAGACATCAAGCAGCTTTCAACAAAAGAAATTGACTGTAATTTTTAGGCAGTTGGTATTATTATTCATCCACGACTCTTCCTGACCAATATGCCCATGAACGCATCCATCTACTCCTATGCCTTTGCACTTAACTAGGTAGTTGGTAGCCCTCCCCTATACAGAAGGATCCCGATAATAACAAGAGACACTGAGATGGGTCTAATTATCAGCCCATCTGTCTTTCTATACATGATAATCCCATACCGACAGACAATGCAGTGGTTATTCTGGGCCACAAGCCACAAACAAGAAGGAAAAAGAAAAGACATTGACAAAAAGGAGTATCGCCCAAAACATAACAAAGAGCCCCCCGTCTAGTTTTGTCGCCAAAATATTATTTACTCCTCAACTCCCAAAAAAAAAATGACATGATCGCGCGGACCTTGTTGCTCCGCAAACGCAAAACAACTTTTCATAGAAAGCGATGCGGTATTAACGCAACCTCTGCTGGGTATCTTCAGCGCCGCGAGCGATGACATCCTCGAGCTTCCACCTCGGAGCTTTGACAACTCCCTCGAGACCATTGGCCTTACGCCACTCCTCCTCCGTCTCGGGCGTGACGCCTTCAGGGAGAGGGTCCAGACCACCGGCGATACCGCTGGAGAACTTGAGCTGCAGAATGTCACCAATCTCGTCGCAAGCAGCGAGCAGCCTGTCGAGATCGTCCTTGTTGTGAGCAGACGAAACACAAAAACGAGCGCGAGAGCTGATCAGAGGAGTTGCGGGGTATCCGACGACAACAACAGAAATCTTGCGCTTGAGCATTTCATGGCTGAAGGCAGGCATCTTTGCCGGGTGGTAAAGCATGAGGGGGATAATGGGTGAGTCGTCGTGTCCATAAATGATGAAGCCGAGGCGCTTAAGTCCCAACCTGAGATAACGAGAGTTGAAGGCAATGCGCTGAAGTCTCTCCTCGCCTTGTCCAGGGTTCAGCTCGCCAGTGATGAGCTTGAGAGAAGCGAGAATTTGCATGAGAACGCAAGGAGTAGGAGACTCTCCGAGGAGGGTAGCGTTGTTAGTGGCGCGAAGTTTGTCGATGATGTGTCTTTCGGCGGCAATATAGCCACCGTTGGCTCCGAATGACTTGGTCAGGGTACCCATGAGAATGTCGACCTCGGCGGGATCAATGCCAAAGTAATCGCAAACACCACGACCTCGGGGGCCAAGAGCACCGATACTGTGGGCTTCATCGACGAAAAGGAAGAACTTGTACTTGTGCTTGAGCTCAATGACGCCCGGCAGGTCGCACATGGTGCCCTCCATGGAGTACAGGCCCTCAATGGCCACCAAGATCTTCTTCCACGGCCTGTGCGTCCTCGGTTGTCCTTGGGAGATGGCATCACGAAGCTTGCTCTCGAGGTCTTCCATGTCATTGTGGCGGAATGATCGAATGACGGCGCCCGAGACACGAGCGCCGATACGGATGGAAGCGTGGTTCAGCTCATCTGAGATGATCAAACAGCCCTTAGAGACCAGGGCGGGGAATGAGCTGGCGTTGGTGACGAAGCCCATGGGGAAAACCATGGCAGCAGGCTTGCCGACAAAGTCGGCCACTTCACGCTCGACCTCGAGGGCGAGGTCCGACGTTCCACCGTCCTGTCGAGGGCTGCAGAAGCTAAGACCATACCTCTTGACGCACTCCTCGACAGCGTCAGCACAGGTTCCTTCCGACTGAGCAAAACCCAGGTAGTTGTAGGAGCTCATGTTGAGGGTCTCAGTGTGAGTGCCGGTGTATTTGTAGGTACGGTTAAAGTCGTTCGAGGTGCGGTCCATGAGCGTGATGTAGCGACCGGGCACGCCGACTGTCGGGCGGGCGAAGCAGTCATCCAGACGCATCTTGAGTCGCCGGACGTAGAAATTATCAAAGTCTTCGTTGAGCGGGGCATAGCCGTTGGCGGCCTTGAGTGAGGCGTAATGTTTAGGGTCGCCCAGTCGCTTGCCGAAAAAGTCACGGATGTGACCAACGAGAATAAGCACGAGGTAACTGATGTATGTGGTGAGAACGTAGTAGTAGGGAGGCTCGTCCAGCACGGGAGTCTCAAGGGGTTCGCCCTGGTGCTTGCTGACATAGCGGTGCGACTGCGACAACAGAGGGCCGAACTCAGCATCGGCGCGGCTTGTGGTGCCCTGTTCGGGGCTCGATTGTGACTGGAGAAGACCGGCAGGCTTGTCGTCGACGCGAGTGACGGTCATTTCCCTGCCATCCGCAATGGGCGAGGCATTGTTGGCGTGTTGTTGTTGCATCGCCAGGGCAAGCGCCTGCTGGGCAGACGAGGGCTCTTTGGGTCTGGCGGAGAAGAATTGGGTGAAGCGGTTGCCTTTGGGCTGAGAGGCTTTTCTATCCTGTGGCATGCTGACGGTGGTATTCGAGAAGGGATTCGAAAGCAGCTTCCGGGGCATGTCTCTCGGGGGATCGATGATCGCAACGGAGAAAGTCTGCAAAAGGGTTCCGGCGAAACCGGTTGGGCCCTTTGGGATAACAAGCAGCAAAACCAACTGGACAGATCAGAGGTCTTCCGCCTTATATTTCATCTGGATGTCAGCGCTCGAGTTGCAGGGAGTGCGTGGCAAAAATGCGATGTTCGGTATTATAAAAAGATGTCGTATCTTTATTTTTGGATGCCCAGGAGTAGCATGATGGGATGGAACAGGGCTCGAAAAAAGTGACTGTGGCAGTGAAAGTAGGGCAAGAGTGACAAGGCAGAGGAAATTTGAAATTTCGGGACGGCTGGCGTAATGCAGTGCGGTGAATGAATGTTGTCGTGCCGTGCACTTGCAGGTAGACGGATTGATTGATTGGCCGCAATCGATTGATTGACCGCAATTGATCGGTTGCACCACAACTCTCCAAGGCTAAGGCAGGCGAAAAATGTGCCTTGGGCTGTGGGAGGGAATGGCTTGTTGGCATGCAGATTTGGCACGAACCCTCCCTTCGATTACGCCGCCGTTTGGCACCACCAGAAACAAAACAGTCTGACTAGACCAACTAAGCTGCAACTTTGCAAGCAACACGTGCACTTGCTCGACGGCGTTACATTCAAACTTGTGTTCGGCCAAAGATAAGAAGAAGAAGAAAAATGAATGGATAGCATTGGTTGTGCACTTACTGAACGCTTGGGTTCCGGTTGACGTTTGCCCGACCGTACTCTGGTAGAGGCTTGACAGTTGGCGTTCAGAGTGGGTGATCCAAACGGAGGAGACAAAGGAGAAAAAAAAAAAAAAAAGAGAGGAAACGACTGGTGGCGTCTAGGATAGGAGCAAGTTGGTTGATATTAGATTACAAGTCAGACAAAAAGCTGACGAGACAGGGACCCCGGGGATTCTGCGACTGGATCTCGCTTGGATGGAGGACTCCAATTGAAATGATGAGCCTGGCGGGCCAGGTAACAGGGACGAATAAGGAGCTGCGAGTCCCTGGTTCTTTTACTGCAAGGGGCCTATTTCTGGGCAGGCGGAAGAAACCCGTGCTGTGGGAATTAGGGTGACATTAGGCTGGCTTGGCTTCTGGCACATTCAAAGCTCTACCTGACGAGGGGATGTCGATCTTAATGGCAGCCGATTCGAACGATTCGAGGCTTGGTTTTACGCAGGTAGTGCACGGTAGGCCTTGATGTTCGAATAATCAGATAAGCCGGCAAGAAACGTGACATGAATAAAGGTTACGAGGAGAAGCAACAATGAAGAAAAAGAAACAAAGAGGCTCGAGTTACTATGACGACTTCAAGGCCGTGATCACTGTACTGTGCGTGGATGTACTCAATCAAACTCCCGGATCGGCCACAAGAACAAGTGCATTGTATGTACTGTATGTAACAGGACTTTGAGAGAGTACCTAGAGTGATTAGCAAATTGCGAACAGAATTTTGACCAGACTCCGTAAAATAGGGGTCACCATGTGTCGTAATGGATCCCGAGTGTGCCGGTTCCCGCAAAATCCGCTGAGCTCTAATTAGCTACATATTTTATAATTATGTAGCAACTGAATAGAAGCCCGTCTGGGTACAGTGTCTCAGGTGGATCCAAAAATAAGAATGGCTTTTCTTTCTTTTTTTTTTTCCCTCCCCGTTTGCTTTTATCCCTGGTCATCAAAAAAGGGTTCGGGAAATGAGCGTTGATGTGTGATTGCTTGCCACCCATCACCATGCTGTCATACCCCACTGTCGGGCTACCCAACGTAGTACGCGTGCCCCTTGTCTCTCGATCAAATCCTTTTCATTGACATCTTTTTTTTTTTTTTTTTTGCATGCGCTCAGGCTGTAGCAAGTGGCGGCAATTGACAGGCCCGGGCAAGGGGGGCAACGCTTCAACCGGCCACATCGGGAATCGGATGAGGCGGATGTAGCGCAGCTTAGCCATGCAAGGTAAGGCGCCGGTCAGGTAGGTCAGTATTTTTGAGTTCAGGAGTTGTCAGGGAGATGCGTAATTTTTCAATGGTGATTCAAGGGTGGAAGTAGGGGCTCGAAGGGTATTCCAGATGTTTTCACCCAGGGAAAAGTGCTTGATCAATTATGTCCTCATCCACGGATAGTAGCCCATAATGAATGTTTGTTTGAATAGGAAATACTGACGTTGACTTGGTGATCCTTTACTTGCTTCTATCTAGTCCTAAACTACCAGTTACTTTTCATGCCTTCTCATATTTCTTCTGTCTTTGCGTCAAGGCGTTTTGATATTTGTTCTGCTTGTTTATTCTTAATTATTTTGATATTCCATGACTTCGACAATCGGAACCGATGGCGCCCAAGACTTGATTAGAACCAGAACTAGACCAGAAAGATAATTACTGGAATTTCCATCCTTAGACTTGATCCGAACCCCTAGCAGCCCAGCCGGGCGTCCAACGCAGACAGCCCCGATGTAATATTTTTCTTTCCGAGGATCTTCCGGTGCCGGACGGGTCCGGATTTTGATTGATCGAGAACGGGACAAGCTGGATGGAGTCGTTCATGGAACACATACGGATCGACTCCGGATTTAGATCTGGGCAGGGATTTTGGGTGCATCTTTTTAAACACTTTTTTTTTCTTTAGTTTTTGCTAAAATAATAATGATAACAATAAATAAATAAAATAAAAATAAGCCGGTTGCCAAAAGGGCCTCCCTGTTTGCCTGCCTGATGAAAATGCTGTCTCGGTTGTCCGTGGGGTGAAAAATCCAATGCTCTGTACCGCCTTACGAGGACATGCTGCTAAGCCATCTGAGATACGTGAAGCGGATACTGTCGGGTCAACAAGACACCTTAGTTCAAGTATTGTACAGTATTGACGAAGCATTGCGGGTCCAAACGTGCCTTCCTTGCTGTTTTACTTTTCGATGCACAATTGATAGAGTGCGCAGCAGGTACTACTTGCGTTGAAAAAAAATAATACAAATCTTTATTTTTATTCTCTGGTGATTCCCCGGATTTTATCTTCCCCGGATCCTGCGCATTCAGCCCGACAAACAACCAACCCGGTTTATTCAGGGCGCGGAGCTACCTGCTTTACCTACCCACCTTCATAGTAAACATCGGACCCTACTGCAAAATATCTCATCAGATCTACACGACGGCTTAGCTTGCCGCGGGGGGGATTTTTTTTCAAAAAAAAAAAAAAAAAAAAAAAAAAAAAAAAAAAAAAAAAAAAAAAAAAAAAAAAAAAAAAAAAAAAAAAACAACGGAAATAAACAAAACAAGTCACCATGGAGAAAACAAAGCGAGATACTCTTGACTCGACCGGGGACGACTTGTCCCCTCCCCAGGATATGGCATCCCATCAGTCTAAGCGTGTCAAAATGGGCAATGGGGAACCCGGCGGCGTGGAACTCTGGAGACACCCGGATCCAAAGTCCACACCCATGTGGAAATTCCTCGAGCACGTCAACTCGACCAGGTCCCTCAGCCTCCAGAACTACGAGCAGCTGCACAAGTGGTCCACCGCCGATCCCGCTGCGTTCTGGGCTGATGTCTGGCACTACGCCGGCGTCGTGGCTTCCAAGCCTTATGATGAGGTCCTGCCCGAGGGTGGTATGTTCCCGAGGCCGAATTTCTTCAGCGGCGCCCTCTTGAACTTTGCCGAGAACCTCTTGTTCCCGCCTGGCGTCGATATCGACCCGTCGTCCGTTGCCATCATCACCGCAACCGAGACCGACGAAAAGGAGACGACCTGGGCCGAGCTTCGGGACATGGTCAATCGCTGTGCCGCCTCGATTCGCGCTGCTGGGCTCCAGCGCGGAGACGTCGTGGCGGGTTACATCTCCAACCACGTCGAGGCCCTCGTCGCAGCGTTGGGCGCCGCCAGCATTGGTGCTTTGTGGACCGGCATCAGCCCGGACAATGGTGTCAGCGCCGTGCTCGATCGGCTGGTCCAGGTCAGACCCAGAGTACTGTTTGCCGACAACGGCACGACCTACAACGGCAAGTCTTGGGCCAGCACGCCCAAGACCTTGGAGATAGTCGGGGAGCTCAAGAAGCACGGCCTCGAGCTTGTAGTTGTCACCAGAAATCTGCAGGCCGTCGACTTGTCCTTGGAAGAAATTCGTGCTCTAGACGTCAAAGCCGACGACTTTGACCAGTTCTTGGCTGCAGCACAAGTGGAGCAGAACGGTACAGGCTCGAAGCAGCAGTTTGACCAGCTACCCTCTGACCATCCACTATTCATCCTTTATTCGTCAGGAACAACAGGTGTGCCAAAGGTAAGTGAGACAGTGAATCTAGTTTCTGTCTATATGCATCGAAAAAGAAAGCTAACCTTATATTTTACTTCAGGCGATTGTACACTCGGCTCTGGGGACTTTAATCCAGCACAAGAAAGAGCACCTCCTTCATGGGTCGCTAAACCCCAAGTCGCGAATGCTTTACTTTAGTAAGTGCACTAGAAGGAATTTGGGCAATGCCTCATCTAGACTCTAACAGCACCTTACTGTAGCAACTACATCATGGATGATGTGGCACTGGAGCATAACCGCCCTCTCCGTCGGCACATCCCTGGTTTTATATTCGGGCTCTCCATTTCGCCCCGATGGCTATCTGTCGCTCCCAAGGCTACTTTCTAAGCTCAGGGTAACTCACTTTGGCACCTCGGCGGCCTACCTGACCGCCCTGGAGGCAAACAAAATATACCCCGTACGCGAACCCGGCATCGATCTTTCTTCACTTGAGGGCATCTACTCCACCGCCGCACCTCTACCGCCCTCCACATTTGCCTTTGTATACGAGGCTTTTCCCTCCAAAGTCCACCTGGCTTCGATAACGGGTGGAACGGATATCATATCCCTCTTCGGCGCGCCGTGTCCACTGCTGCCCGTCCGCGCGGGTGAGGTCCAATGCGCCGGCCTGGGGATGGCCGTGGCCGTCGTAGACTCTGCATCGGACCCGGATAAACCCATCCTCATTACCGACGGCGAGCCGGGTGACCTCGTCTGCACGGTGCCCTTCCCCTGCCAGCCCCTGACCTTTTTTGGCAACGACGGCGACGAAAAGTACCGCAAGGCGTACTTTGAGCGCTTCCCCGGCATGTGGCACCACGGCGACTTTGTCCGCCAGGTGGACGGACCCTCGGCCGGGCTCGTCATGCTTGGCAGGTCCGACGGCGTGCTGAAACCGGCTGGTGTTCGTTTTGGCTCTGCCGAGATCTACAACATTCTCACAAAGTTCTTCCCCGGCGACGTCGAGGACGCACTCTGCGTCGGAAGGAGGCGCGAGGGCGACACGGACGAGGCCGTCTGCCTGTTTGTCGTCCCCGCTGCCGGTAAGAGCTTTGATGATGAGCTTAAGGGCCGGATCAAGACGACGATTCGCACCGAGCTCAGTCCCCGGCACGTCCCCGCGTTTATCGAGGAGGCTGAAGGCGGTATTCCCAAAACGGGCAACGGGAAAAAGTGAGTCTTGACCTTTTTTTTTTTTTTTTTTTTTTTTTTTTTTGTTACATTCCTACTTTTACTGACCCTCGCTTCAACACGACCAGGATCGAGGTCGCCGTGAAACAGATCATCTCGGGGATGAAGGTAAAGACGAATGCGAGTGTGGCCAATCCCGAGTCTCTTGACTGGTTCAGGGCCTGGCATGAGCAGCACCCGTAGACTTACCTATCGCTGTTTGTTGATCGCCGTCGGACAAAAAGCTTCCATGTCCAAGAGGTAACTCCTGTGGCAGCCTACTGTCTATAATCCATAAGAATGTGTCGTAATTACAGGCAAAAAACGCATAGTATAGGAGGTATAGGTACTGGTCTAGAAAAAGCAAAGCATAGATAAATTTAGATATCTTTGTCGCTCTGGAGACCCATCATCGTTGATCAGACCTGGCTGAAATAACCCACAAGTCAGTTGAACAAGCAGTCAAACCTTACCCGTGTGCAGCAGTCTATATGCAGTGGCTATCAACATGGACAAACAAACTTTTGCCTCAATGGTCAAAGAAGTGCATGAATCAATCCACCTAAACAAACGAGTCGGCGACCAGGTGTACGAATTGTCGTGGCAGTTAGATATAGGTGAGGTATAGGTAGGTATGCGCATGGGCTTTTTATTATTATTTAGGTTTGTTAGTCGAACACGGCTGCCGCGCAATCATTCTGATCTGCTTATCACCCTGACTCTGAGCCCGTATCCCAAAATACAGTCCGAAACCCAGGTATGACACGAGGCAGTGTTTGTTGCTGACTTGGTAGCAGGACGTTGCAAACCCTCAACTGGAGGTCTCTACGCCGGGATAGCAAGTCGAAAGACGTCAGCCAGGATGATGGCATGATTTGCAAGGTCATCATTGATTATAGTAATTGTAAAAGGTCCCATAAAGTTCAAGACAGAGGCTAGAAGCGGAGCTTCGGAATGACAAAGACAAACAATATCAGAGTGACCATGAGACCGTAGACCATGGCGTACAGCCTCATGCGGCCCCACCAGCCCTCTCCCTCGGTCATCTTCCTGAGTGTGCCCATCCTCCTGGTGGCGGCCTCGATTCCGAGCTCGTTCCTGTTGAGGCCCTCGCCGGCCCGCTGCATCACGGCCTGGTCCTCCTCGAGCGAGGCGGCAAATGCCCTCGACGACTCCTTGAGGCTCCTCGCCATCTTGACCATGGACTCGGACAGCTGGTCCTGCTCGGCCCTCTGCTGGTCGAGGATCGCCTCGGTGGTGGCCGTCGTGAGCGCGCCGGCCTCCCTCTCGCGGTTGCCAAACAGGTTGTGGCCCGTCGTGGTTGCCGCGGCCGTCGACTTGGCGTCCTGCCCGCTGCCCGAGGGGGATTGGTTTCCACCCCGCGACCGTATCGATTGAGTAGTGGTAGTTTCCGGTGCCTTTTGGACGGGAGGAACTGCGGCATGATCCGGTCCATCGCCCCCTTCATCATGTCCCTGATCCTGTAATGGAATCATTGCTGCCGTGGGCTCGACGCCATGCATGCCAGAATCGGCTGACGTCGAGTCCATGCTCTCGCTCGGGGTAGGAATGACCTCATCTGTGCCGCTGCTCGTCGAAACACCGATTGCACTCAAGACGTCATCGCCACCGTCGTCTTCGTCATCGTCGTCATCTTTGTCGCCATTTGACATGCTCCCCGCCATCTCTTCCAGATCTCTCATCCTCTCAAACAGCTCCTCCACAACCTCTCTCTTGCGAGTGAGGTCAGCCTGAAGTCCCTGGCGGTGCGCATGGATTTTGACCCCCAGAGCATCCCGCTCCAACCCACTCAGCTGTGTGCGAGCATGTTCAATACTCTTTTTTTTTCAAGTTGGATCCGGGTCAGCTTAAGCTTATCGAAATCGCTTCCTTTTATTAGGTCGTCAAGCGCATGAGTTGCGGATTGGTAGAAAATAGGGAATGGGGAAAAACCCACCGTGGACAACTTTTCTCTTGCAAACGCATTCGACAGGAGTAACTTTTGCCTCTCGGCGCTAGCACGCAGGGCAGACTGCTGCAGTCGACTCAGCAAACGGTCCAGCTCGGTGAGACGGAGGTCGATAGAGTTGTTGGTCGGTGCAGCCGTAAAAGTCTGCGTCAACAGCGCCATGGTACCGAAAATTAGGGCCTATTATCGTTGATTTTTTTTGGTATTAAATTCAATTTATAACGTATGTAGGTCGATTTACAGTTGATTTCTTGACAGTTGGCACGTGTTTGATGATGTTATGTTCATGGGGGATAGTGTCTACTTCTAGAAACCGCATGAACTACGATTGAGTGGGTGAGTGGGTGGATCGGGTTGAGGCGGGTTGTGGGGCACGAACCCGCCCTATCCTGAGTCTGCAACGTTTAATCGTTGCCTGATCTCCAGACATGTGTAGCAATGTTGGGCTGACGGGTGTTCATGACTTGATTTTTTTTTTTTTTTTGTGATGATTCTTTCTCCCGCACTCTATTCTCAGGTTTAATCTTCATTTCGAAAAGAATCATCGAGATACCCGACAAAACTCTCCTGCACCCTAGCGACCGACATGTTACCCAGTCCTTCCAAACCAATGCCACCCCGGTTCATGCCCAAAAACGCCCGTCGTAGTCTCTGAAGCTGCGGCAGAAGCAGTTTTCTCCCAGGTAGCTCTAGAATCATATCACCATCCCCTGATGCTTTTGGTATTTTTATCTCTCCACCACCCTCCTCGGGCTGCAGTTCCAATATCCTCTTCACAATGGCCTGAGTCTCCCTATCAAGCATATAGAGGTAGTCGCCTCCTGCATCCTTACCCCTCTGAATGACCACCTTGTTGGGGACAACTTTCTCCCGGCCCTCGCCTGCAATTCCGTCCCAAATGTCCTGGAAAACCTCCTTGGTGCGCGCTTCGTCATCGTCCCAGACTAGCGCAAAGAGAGGGCTGTCCCAGCGGCTCATGGGATTCGGCTCCTCGTACCGAAAGACGAGATTGTCCCAGTTCGCAGGCTCGTACGGCTCCACGACGGTGGCATTCTCTGCACCCGTCTCGCCGCTCTGAGAACCGTCCCTGCGCGCCAGGCGCTCTTCGTTGACGGCCCTGGCCCTATCGACGCTGCAACCTATCTGCAACACGCAGCTGGGCGTGCTGATGTTCTTGGCCTCGCAGAAGAGCTGGTAGCGCCAGCCTTTGATGTAGTTGAGGTGGTCCAGTATGACTATGTCCCGCGGCGAGAGCACTCGCCTCACTGCGGCGTATATAGCAGCGCGTGCATCTTTCTCCGAGGCGTTGGCGGATCTGGTGTGCTCGGGGACTTTGTCGGGTGACAAGTCGTACACGGAGCGCGATATCGACAGCGTCTCGTCCGATATGAGATGGAGGCGGTATTTCGACCCGGCCGGGGTCTTGAGACGCTCAGAAAAGTTGTCGTATAGTTGTTTTGCCCTCGTTGATTTCCCAGAGGTAGGGTAGCCTGTGACCATAACGAGCTGGAGATGTCCAAGGAATCAGTCAGGATCTGTGTCTAACCCCACCATTGTGCAGTTTGCATTTGATATTAAGTTGATGGAAGTCAATTGTCCCAACGCGCGACCTAGAGAAACAAAAGACTACTACAAAAAAAAAGGAAGGAAAATGACTGACCGGCATTGTGTCTTTTATAATTAATCGGCCAACTACTCTCGTACCTGCCAGTGCCACGCCCTGCTTCAACCAGGGGCCAACTTTTCCATGGTGGGGTGGATGACGATGCGCGATAGAATCGCGACAAGGATGCGCCGTGCTGCCACCCGTTCATGGAATAGATCTTGCCTGTGGTGCTTGTGCCAATCCGGCACATGTAGCCTCGCTCATTACCCCCGCAGTGACCCCACCTATAATCCCACCATCAACGCTCAAGACATGATACTATTGGCTTGGATCCATAATAAGTTCTCGAATAAGTGGAACTACAAATTGCCCCCCAGGCTATTAACATCAAGCCGAGTGGCAGCCTCGTCGGAGTTTCGTCGCGCTTATCCCAATCTTGAAAGGCGCGTAAACTACCAAGGTTGCGTGCTTCTAAATGAATACAAGAAGAGAGCTCCTTTGGCCGCCTGTGAATTTTGGTCAGAGTCGGGGCATTTTGTTTGAAAAGTGGCAAAATCGCGTAAGTTGTTTTTATACTCTTGTTTTTTTTTGTTTTTTTTTATTAGTCAATGTGCAAGCAATTATTTCACAATGGTAGTCCGGCGAGACTGGACGTGGCTGTTGTAATCTAGTTTTACTAATCGGTCGGGCTTTGTTCGTAGGCCCCCCCCCAAAAAGCGATCGCCGCCGTTTGCTGCATGCGCCGGGTGTTGCCATGAAAGGTCGTCAACCCACATGAGAAGCTCTGTAGCCTAGCAAAAAAAATCAAAGAGAGACGATCGAGGCGAGCAGGCTTTTTATTATTTGTCTTGTTCCTTTTTGTGTTGTTTTCGAACTACATTCTCTTGTCTGTATACGCCGCCAGCATCTTCGAAAAAGGCTCCAGGAAACACCAGAGGAAGCTCCCCCTTACCTACTCGGAGAACTCGGAAGAAATCAGACCATCAAAACCCGACCCGTCATGTCAAACCCGCCAACGCCACTTAAAGTCTCCCCTGCGGCGACGAGCTATACCGCCGCAACCATGGACTCGGATCTGAGATCCCAGATTAACACCCTCCTAATAAACGACGAGCTCTCCGTCAAGTGAGCAAATACCCCCCCACCTCGGCATGATATTCTTCGCTAGCAATTCATTGCCGGCTCGTTTTTTTTGTCGCTGAAATCCTCTAGCCGTCTTGCTAACCTGCCGTCCAAACTCCAACCGAAACAAAAATAAACAGGATCCAAGAAGCTCTCCTCCACTCTCTAAACGCACACCCAGCCAACTGGCCCACCCAGATCCAACAACACGCCCTCTCGCTCCTCCGCACCGGCGACATCACCACATTCCCAGCCCTCCTCGACAAGGTGTTGGAGGACGTCAGGCAGAGCACTGCGGCGGCGGCGGCGGCGAACTCGTCGTCGGGTACAAACGGCGAGGCCAACGGCAAAAAGACAAACGGGGACGCCGGGGCCGAGTCAACATCGAACTTGGCAGTGCCGCAGGCCGTAGTGGACGAGGCGCTCAAGGTTACCATGGACTGCCTCGTAGATTTGGTCGAGTTCTCAGAGGAGAATGGCACTACTTGAATGTTTTCTAGTCCCATCCCCCAGAAAAGAACAGATAGAGGGGGGAGAGGGGGGAGTATGTGGCCTTTGCCAGTTGCCTCGTTCGACGTTGAACGCGGAGTTGGGAAAAAAAGGAATATGGAAACAATAATAATGTTTCATTGCTAGACATGAACAGATAAACAAAAAGAGACATGGCAACATGACGACAATATGTGTATGGAGGATGATAATACATCACTCAGCATGTAGTACATTGTGCCAGGACGGTAAAGTCGTCTTGGAGGAGGGGTTGCCCACGTTTCTTGACTACCATAGAATGCGACACGAGTGGCAGACACCCTTAGATATTAAATAGCATTGAACATGACACAAATGACATATTGACAGTGTCATGGCGAACCACGGCTACTTGTTCCCATTTGTGTACCGGTGTAGGGTGTCAAACCGCCGCATAATCAACTTCCCTAACATGCCGGGCACGACGGCTAATATCGCTTTTGGCCATGTTCTCACCTAGTAGTCTGGTTGTATTCTCAGTAATTCAACAGGTAGTTGCCGTTACCAAAGGTATGGGTTGAGTTTAGGCTGTCCATCACCTGGCAGATCATCACGTAGCAGGATGGTTGAAGACTTGGTCATTCACGTT
This sequence comes from Pyricularia grisea, assembly GCF_004355905.1. Taxonomy (NCBI): domain Eukaryota; kingdom Fungi; phylum Ascomycota; class Sordariomycetes; order Magnaporthales; family Pyriculariaceae; genus Pyricularia; species Pyricularia grisea. The sequence goes on from NW_022156720.1 coordinate 1,897,968, forward strand.
TATGATAGAGCAGCCCGGAGGCTTTCCAAGCAAATTAATCCATCTAAACCCTCGCAGTTGAGAACTCCAATAGAAATCGTTCTTTAAAATATTTCATTCACTCCCCAAAGGCCATACTGTGGCCTCCTCTAGCCAAGTGCGAATCCAGCCAATCTACCTATTCCATCGCACTTGTTCTAGAAATCATGAAACCAGCGTATAAGACCGCAAATGAACATTGCCCAACTCAACAAAATCTCGAAACGGCCGAGCCCAGTGCGAACCGTTGTCCTCTGGCCACGCCGGGCTCAGTCATGTCAAAACCCAGTCGAATGAAGCAAAGGTGTAGTGTACAGAGGCTTTAGTGTGTCGAAGATGAGAATTGAGAGCTTAGTCGTACAGACCATCGTCGTTACCACCGTCGTTGAACGTCTCGCCGCCGCTGGCTGCCGGTGCACCCTCGCCCTCAGGGAACTTGAAGAAAGCACCTGGACCAGCATTCTTCATCTGCTGGGCGAAAGCCTCGTAGCGACGGATCTCGACGTCGCTGACCGACTTGCGAGCCTGTTGCATGGCCTCCTCGAAGTGGCGCTTCGTCAACTCAGGTACAGGGTCCTCGGCATCCTCGTCCATGGGGACATCCTCGCCTGCAGCCTCAAGAGCCTTGGTGCGGTTGATGTCAGCAGTAATGGACTCCTTGATGGCGATCTTGACGGCACGCTGAGTGATAAACCCAAGATCGGCACCGGAGAAGCCGTGCGTCTTGTTGGCAATGTACTGCAGGTCAACGTCGTCTGAGACGGGTGTCTTACGCAGCTGGGCCTTGAGAATGCTGAGGCGGCCCAGCTCGTCAGGAAGCGGCACATAGATAAGCGAGTCAAGACGACCAGGACGGCAAAGGGCGGGATCCAATTGCTCGGGACGATTGGTCGCTCCAATAACGAACACGTTCTTCTTGGAAGTCATACCGTCCATCTCTGTAAAGAAAACAAGGTTAGTATACAGTAACCGCAACTTGAGAGACGGGAGGTTTATTGGGAAAACAATGGTGACTTACCCGTCAGCAGCTGGTTCACGACACGGTCCGAGGCACCGCCGGCATCACCCACAGAGCCTCCACGGGCCTTGGCGATCGAGTCAAGCTCGTCCAGGAAGACGATGCAAGGTGCCGCAGCGCGTGCCTTGTCGAAGATGTCACGAATGTTGCTTTCCGACTCTCCAAACCACATGCTGAGCAACTCTGGACCCTTGACAGAGATAAAGTTGGCCGCACACTCGTTGGCAACAGCCTTGGCCAACATGGTCTTTCCGGTACCCGGAGGACCGTAGAAAAGCACACCACGCGATGGTGAGAGACCAAACTTGAGGAACTTCTCTGGGTGGTCGACTGGGTACTGAACCTGCTCCCTGAGGTCCTGCTTGACCTCGTCCAGACCACCAATATCCTCCCAGCGAACGTTGGGCACCTCGACAACTGCAACTTCGCGCAGAGCCGAAGGGTTGGAAACGCCGAGGGCGAAGCGGAAGTTCTCCATGGTGACACCTAGAGAGTCAAGGACCTCAGCATCAATGGTGTCCTCGTCAAGGTCGATGAGATCCATCTTCTCGCGGATCTGTTGCATGGCCGCCTCCGAGCAAAGGGCCGCAACATCAGAACCGACGTAACCGTGCGTCTCAGCAGCGATTTGCTCCAAGTCCACATCATCTCCAAGCTTCATGTTCTTGGTGTGGATTTGAAGGATCTCCAAACGACCGGTGGGGTCCGGAATGCCAATGTCAACCTCACGATCGAAACGTCCAAAGCGGCGCAGAGCGGGGTCGATAGAGTTGGGCCTGTTGGTTGCGGCCATGACCACAACGTTGGAGCGCGCCTTCATGCCGTCCATGAGGGTCAAGAGCTGTGAAACGACACGTCGCTCAACCTCGCCGTTTGTCTTCTCACGTTTTGGTGCAATGGAGTCGATCTCATCGATGAATATGATCGCGGGTGAGTTCTTCTCAGCCTCCTCGAAGGCTTTGCGCAGGTTGGACTCGGACTCTCCGGCCATCTTTGACATGATCTCGGGACCGTTGATAAGGAAGAAGAAAGCACCGGTCTCGTTTGCGACAGCGCGAGCCATGAGCGTCTTTCCGGTTCCAGGAGGTCCATAAAGGAGGACACCACGTGGGGGCTTAATTCCGATCGACTTGAATAGCTGAGGGTGACGCAGAGGAAGCTCCACCATCTCGCGGATCTGGGCCATCTGCTTCCTGCAGCCACCAATGTCGTCGTAGCCAACCTCGTTGAGGTTGTTCTCCTCCTCATCACGCTGAATAGGCTCGCCCTCGCAGTGGATGACCGTGTCTTGGGCTACGATACCGTACTCCGGAGGGTCGACCTCAACAACCTTGAACTCGACTTGACGCATGCCACCACGAACCAGGAAAATGTCGCCTTGGCGGACTGGGCGGTAAGCCTCCCGGAAATAGGGTGCAAGGAAGACATCGAATAGGGAGCCCGTCAAGCCTTCTACGGTGTCGGCAATCGGCAGGACGGCAATTCGTTTGGCCTGTAGTTAAATGTTAGTTAGGATTGCGCTTGCGCAGCAGTATTGGGCCAAGGACCAGCCCGCGATCTTCTGAAACGAATGATAGTACTTACGTATTTGATGTCAGGGCAGGGATGAATAGTGACAACATCTCCATGCTTGACCCTGAGGTTGTGACGCACCACACGGTTGAGTCGCGCGCTTCCATCATCAAGCTCATCATCAGCTAGGACGATCAGGACTGTGTCCTTTCTCTTCTTTCCCCGCACAAGGACGGTGTCACCACGGAAGAGCTGTAGGGCCTCCATGGTGCTGTTGGAGAGTGCGATGATGGAGTTGTCATCATTTGTGGCATCGGCAACCCTATCAACGAGACATCGATGTTAGTGTTACCGGGTATCGGAGGTAAGCAGGACCTGGACTTCTCAACGTACATCAACTGGTTGGGCTTCTTCTTCTTCTTCAAAATTGCGGTTGCTACATCCGATTCCTATAGATTGATGTTAGATCTTGTTGACGATTCAAATCTGATGGCGATGTGATCATTTCGTCATTGAAGGTAAGGACTGCAAACGAACCTCCTTGACATCGGCACCAGATACATCGCTGGAATCGTACTCGGTCAGCGTCTCTGTTTTGCAAACACCTAATTCATCGATTTGAGGTTCCTTACGCCAAGTTGACCTTCTTCTTGGGAGGGTCCTGTGATGGATCGGCAGACATCTTGTCTACGAAAGAGCAGTGTGCTCAAGACGACTTTGGAAATGTCGGAATACCCTGAGTTCTCGAGAGCGGGGTTTCGTGCACTGGGGAATAAGTTGCAATGCCCAGCGTCGAGATTTCAACGGCAGGCGAGTGTTCGTTTGTCGGTATTAAAGCCAGTGGTGAAATGTTTGTGTTTTGAGATGGTTGGAGGTTGGGGTTTGAAAGAAAGCTGAAAGTTTGTACAAAGTCGAAAAGGTCCAGGGCTAGCTACTAGGCTTCTACTGATGACGATTACCTAGCTCTTCCCATTGATACCTGGGCTGGCTGGTCTTGGTACGTGGTCGGAGCTTCCCTACCACCCAAAGTGGTTCCGAACAAGCCGTTAAGCCACAGATTTTGGCCACTTGTGGCGGATTAGCAACGCTGCCCCACTAAGTCAACTCGACTCGCAAAATGTGGCCTCAAAAGCCCAGCTTGGTTTCACCTGTGCTCACTCATCATTCATCATTCATCAATTATGGCGAGCTGTACATAGTACATAACGAAGGTTCGATCAGATTCTATCGGAAACCCCCAATTGCCTTTGCTTGTAAAAAATTGCGTCTGCCTGTGATGACAAACCTCACGAATTTCGTATAGTTTGCCACAGTTGCTAGATAGACGTATTTAGCTTTCATTGGAATGAGTTGACCTGTACAGGGACAAGACTACCTACCTACCGAGCAGTTGAGCTTCATTGCTTAAATCCCCACAATCAGTCTCATATGGTAGTCACCAAATCACCACGAAAAGACACGGTAGATTTATTTTTCCACTTCCCTACCTATTTACTAGACGCGTTTTTTTTTTTCCTGGTCCAGCATCCCTAAGCCAGCCTTATCTTATATCTGAGATCCTCTGATATCATTAATAAGCACGCAGCATTTCATTCAGCAATGGAAGTCCAAGGCCGCTCCATAATAGCAGGCCTTTCTTGCATACGTCTTGGTGGCGCACCTGGGTGTAATGACACACATGTATTGCCGCACGGCCATATACTGCCTACATTCAGTAAATAACCCTTGTTTGGAGGGCTTGCAAAGGCAAATTTACTCCACAAAAGATGATTCTTACTAGGTCGAACTAGCACGTAAATATTGGAAAAGGCTCTTTGTCCATCCCAACTGTCTTCAAAGTCCGACTCGCACATCCTTGTTTTAAAAGCCAAGACACGGGGCTGACACAAGGGTCCAGGAAAAAGCATTCGGACCAGCCGATGAGGCGAGAGACAAAACTGTGTCGAGCCGGCCATGCTAGTCAGTCTGGTGCTTTCAGCACAAACAAGAGAAGAACAAAACGGGCTGCAATCTGGCCCTACAACACTACGGATACCTAGGGTTGCACTCTTTGGAACGACTGGCCCGGCAAGCGTTTGTATCACTATTGAAGCATCCGCACAGCATGCGCTTGAAGTACCTGCCGATGTTCGTTCACGCAGACTTACTCTCGGAACGAGCGCTGGATATCGGGGGCAAACCTTGGTCATCCTACCGGTGAGCGGAAGCTATGTCTGAAGAAGCTAGATTCGAAGAACAAGGGCAAGCAGCCCTAGACTAGTCGTACCCGGAGTCGCCTGGCAAGAGTATTGCTTGTCCCGTCTACCTGGTACGAAACTAGTTCTGACCTAGTCCATAGTTGGCAGTATTTTTGACCCTTGTACACACAGCATACTGCGTATGGAGCGCATCCTGTAATGCCAGTCGGCACCGTTGATCACTGGAGTCTCATTGCTTGTCAATGCCGGCCAGCTGCAGTTGCAAATGTCCCATTAATCAGTTGACACTACGGAATACTAATGATCAAAGACCAATGGGCGGGGAGTGAATATTGTCGCCGTGTACCCTCGGTTGCACCGTGATCAGCCACAGTGCCCTTCACGTGGGAGCAACGACAAGACCCGGTAGGCTTCCTGGAATTCTCACAGCACGCATCCTTGTCGGACAATTGCCTTGACGGAGACGCATGTCAATATCTTATCCGTCATAGATATATTAAAACTAGGTCGACAGAAAAGGCGGTCGGGGCTTCGGTGGGTGGCACGGCCTGTCGCCGGACCCAGCATAAGCAGACAGTAAGTACGGAGGGAGTCTTGATACAATTTCAGGGCGAATAGACTTTCCTTGACAACCACCCAGTTTATATCCGGAGACTTGCCCACCCACATACGGGTCACGGTCTGGAGTGGGTCAACGGACCAGAGACTGATATCAACGGTCACTGCAGCCCGTCCTGCACGGCGCGCATGGAGAGCTGCAATGTTGGTAAAGCGGTGAAGGTGCGGGTTAAAGCCGTTTGGCTGATCCGTTCCGGGGTTGCCAACGAGGATACCCCACTCGGCTGCCGCTCCTCTGCATACTCTATAGGGTAGGTGGTAGGTGTGTGAGGTGTGCATGGTGTGATGCTTGGCTGCAACTTGCAAGACGTGTCTAACCTCAACACTTTTTTTTTATTGCTCTTTATTTACTTTTCGACAGAAAGAATCTGGAAGCAAACAGAAGCAAGGGAGAAGTGCGGTGACGCAAGAATTGCTCACGTGAAGAAAATCGAGTGTGCGTGGTTCCCCTAAAAGTACGAATAACAGTCTTTTTGACCAATATACCTTGCCTCTCATACCTGTGCCATGGCTTGGGAATACTCTCCATACATCACAAAGATATGATGCGGTGATGAATCGTTGTGCGTCTCCATGGCCCAATTTGGCCGACCGGTGAAAGCATCCAGGAATGATAAAAAATAAACCCCCCCCAAAAGGGAATAACAGGACCGCTTTAATTGCCAAGATTCGCGAGCCGTGTTTACCAAGGCGAACGGGACCGGACCCCTTCGCGTACGTAGTACGGTTGTTGATGGTTGCCGTATGGATGTCTGACTGAAGGTATATTTTTTTCTGTGTCAGACAAATCATACGGAGGTTACAGGCAAAAGTTTCCAGAGGCCTGCCAGGTATCTGCGGACAGGGATCTCGCATTAGCGCTGCATATTCCGTCAAAAGCGGTCGAGAGGTACTTACTACAGTCCGTACGTACATAGATTCGCTGATCTGCTCTTGTACCCTAACTTTTACGCTAATGCTGCCACAGTCTCTATCCACTAATGCGTGACCTGGTAGGCCTCTGGAAACTTATGCCTGTAACCTCCGTACCCATCTTGTGTAGCATTGGCATCAGCGTGCAAGCATCCCGAAAAGCTATACGCCAATCGCCAATTGATTTATAGGTACTTTAGGTATGTCGATAGGGGAAACCCAGTAAAAGTCGGAATAGCCGCCGGAAGCGTGTGACAGACAGTTCGGAACAGAGGACCTATCACTGCCTTTTCCCAGTTCCCGATTGGCCCTCACCCCCCGGTCTGCAGAGCGGTCTAGACTTTCAATATGCGCCCTCGGGTTTACTCGGTGCAGAATGGCTTAGGTACGAATGGTTATAAACATTGTCGATCGCATTGAATCCAATGCCTCGAGTTCGAACTTCGGGTCCACCTCAAGTTACCCTATGACGATCGATTGCCGGAGGGCGCAATTATAGTCAGGAGTGCGGGGACAATATTACTCTGTAGAGCTTTGATAACATGACGGGTAGTTGCTGTGTTTTTTATTTTTATTTTTTATTTTTATAGTCATGTCAAATTTTATCTATCCGGGATTACCAAGCGCAATCCATCGATTGATTGGCTTCTCACCAATATAAACACCAAACGTAGGTAGGTAGGTACCTAGCCCAATGCACCCAGGTTGGCAAGGTTGGGTACGACCGGCAGCTTGTACATAGTACGCAACACGAAGCGAGGCATCTTAGTTTACTTGGCTTCAAGGGGCCCCCTCTAGATTATGCCTGTTCGATACAATTATTAAAAGGTTCTCTATGTCATCAACCCGGCAAAGTCAGGCTGAAGGTGATCCAATAGCATCAAGTATTGGTTGCGACAGTAAGGTAACTACTATGTACGAAGTAACTAAGGTACCTATGTAATCAGGTACGAAATGTACGCCGTAAAGTACCATCCATCCATTTCTCACCTACTTTAATGCATCTTGACGTTCGTCCATCCATCCATCATGCAAGCTATCGATTTACCGGCAGACATGGTGTGGGAGGCATTATCCAATTTGGTCACCCCAGAAAGGAACGAAGTATCTTTTTTTGCCTTTCAATTTTCGTCCGGTATCCATCTCAATCACCTATCTGTCTTTTATTCTTCTTCTCTCTGCTATCATCGATTGCTACTTTCGGAAAGTAACTCGTTCCACGTGGAACGAAGCTTCTTTTTCTTTTCCTTTTATCCCTTATTGTGGTGACATTCATCTGTGCTCTGATAGGTTCATCATTGGTTCATCATCGGTTCGTCCAAAGCCAAGTTTATCGACCAACTTGGTCGCTACCGGGCTTGCTGGGCTAGAAGAGAAAGCATCTTTCTGCATATGGTCGACTTTTCGATCCCTTGGAGAAGCCCAATGCATTGTTCATTTCCGATTTGAACTCAATATTTTTATTTTTATTTATCATTGTTGGGTTTTTTTTTGGACGCATTGTCAGCGAACCGACCCGCGCCTCATTGTTGATCTTGGTCGAATCCGGGAGTCTGGGCAGAGTCGAGACTCCAGCAGACCTCCTCCACTCCCAAACAAAAGTAGACTAAAACAAATAGCATTACTATTGGATACCGTAGCATGTACACGTACGGTAAGCACCCACGAATTTTTAGGAATAGTACAGTACAGTATAATACAGTATATAGCATATCCCCCCTTGTCATCTATGTGTCTAACCTGCCTCTGAAAGCATACATAATGTAGTACCAGTCAACATCGGCCGCCGTATCAGGGTTTGTGGAGCGGTGGCACTGCCGGATCCAGACGGCGGTCTCCAGTCTCCAGTTTTCTCTTTTTAGTTGATGGCTTCAACGGAGCAACGGGCGCATTGGGGGCGCTTGGGGTCACCCTAATTATCTACAGTACCACGTCTTTCCTTTTCACACGGGCAAGGGGCGCCTGTGCACACGGCATTCTCAGATCTTGGGGAAAGACAGCTTGATTTTTCTTGGCCGCTGACTGTCTTCCTTTCTGGCTCGTGCTAATATGGCCGACACCTGCCTACCCGACTACCGTACTACCTACGTACTACGTAACTACGCAGTACCTACCCTCGACCTAACCCAACACCGACTGCGACTACGTATGACACGTCCTTCTGTGTCTGACTCTCCGCGTCTAGCCTCTAGGTCATCTGCAAGGAGACCTCAACTGGGAACTGGTACCACGGCTATCCCAGAAATCCACACAAAAAGTCACACCCCCCCAAGCCCACTTTTGGGGCCAAGGTCCCAGCCGGACCTTAACCAAAGGTGGGCCAAAAGAGGCTGTACCTGGCTTCAACCGCCCGGCTTCTGGGTCCAGGCAAGTAAAGTACGTGGAAGTACCACGCGACGAGAAATTGAGGTCTGTAAAAAAAGAACAAAAAACCAAGTAAATCCAGGTTCCCGACAAGAGGAGAAGCAAGTTGACAACCAAAGAAGACATTCTGGAAAAAAAACGTCTGGCGAAAGGCGTTTTCAAAAGCAAAGAAAGAAAAAGATAAACCAAGCCTCCCCCTACTTTGGAGAAATTCAAGTACAACCTCGACATCGGATTTTGCCTTTGATCGCCTTGCGTAAGCACGTCTGGGCTGACCAGTCTTGATCCGACCTCCACTGACCTCCAGCAGCTAGCTAGCTTCACGCTCGTGGTCATATCACAGGGCGCTAAAATTTAGAATCCTCGGCCTTGCGTGCATCCATCCTACCTAACTTGACAGACAGCGCGACTCTTGTCAGTCCGGCGGTGGACACCCGAGTGTGAGAGGGACAGTGAGGTAGGTTAACGGAACAAGGGCCTGCCCGGGAAGACGACCCCTAATTGCCTTATTTGCTCGTGTGATCCCTTGAATGCGGAACCGTTACGACTGTAGACTTTGTAAAACCAGAAACAGAGCAATCCTGTTCGCCCGTACCTATTTCTGTATTGTTCATTTAATTCTACGGATACCCGTTATTTTTTCTATTTTTTATTTTGGCTTGTTTATGTGGAAGGACAAGCTTGACTCGGTGTTCAGTCCTCACAAGTCCGCTACTAGGTACTCGGGACTAATCAAGAACGATCAATCGGTTTGCCACTAGGCTGCCGGTGAAAGTCACCTGCAAGCCCCACTATCGTTTCTGTACACACCCTCCATCCGCCAATTCGTTTCGCACACACCCACCTTGTGCTGCATTGCAGACCGCAGCAACGCAACAAGCAGGCTGGCTGTCTGTTGTGTCGGTCGGCTATTCTATTTTTTTTTTCTTTTTTCCCTTTTTTTTCTTTTTTTTTCTCCTGTCGTTTGATTTTCGTTTGGATTTTGATTTTTCTTCTTTTGCTCTTGTGGTCTTCCTTTTTTTCTTTTTTTTCTTTTTCTCTCTCTCCCTCTCTTTTTTTCTCCTCCGCTCCATCTGCAGTCCAAAGTAGAGGCCTCCCGGTGGCAGACCCCTCGACCCCATTGTTTTTGTCGAGTCTCGAGTCCTTTTCGACTCCTTCTCTACCGCCATCAATATCCTCTCGACGCCATTCTCGACAGCCCGCGTGCACGACTGCCAACATTCGCTCGCTTTATTTTTCGAATTGATGACATAGGACCGCTGTTGAGGCTGTATCTTCCCTGCTTTGCGCTACCAAGCCCACCCACCATCAAGGGCCGTATTCCGTACTAGCCTGAGTCGCCCCCGTCAGATCGATCACCTGCGTGCGGACCCGGTTTGGTTTCCCAACCGTTAGATCTTTTGTCTTGTGTGCACGCCGGCTACGTGCGGCACTTGTTGGTTCTAAAATTCCAACGAACTCTCCGAAACGGCACGCACACATACACACCCCACACCCACTTGGATCTGCATACCGATCGCATATACTTAGCTGCTCCGCCGCGCCAGCCCGGCTTCCCTGTCAACATCAGCTACCTCGTCTCCGGAGCCTTACTTGGAATCCTTTGCTGGACCACCTCGTTGGCCCCTTCTGATCCTGCAGGACCCTCTTCGGTAACCAAATTCGCCTCATCGACTCCCGGCACAATACGCCACCGAGAAGAACTTCTTGTCGTGGCCCCCCCGCGACCCCACATCAGCACAAATAAAAAAAGATCACGGCCTCGCTTGCGGAGGCGCGGTCTTGTCGCCACTCGGTACCAGGGAGAGATGATCCCGAGGATTTAGAACCTGCTTAATAACAAACCCCGGCTTTCAGCCCAGCGTGTTTACTCTGGATTGTATGTTTAACTCTTTGGAGTAAAACCAAATCACGGCCCTGGTTGGCTCGAGCAGCCACCTGTGATAACTCCTTGCTTACCATTTTCTCTCTCTCTTTTCAGCGCATATAGCTATGGACGACCTTACATTGATTCAGGCCAACCATAGCCCGCTGACCGAAGCCGTATACTCGTGGTCCCAGCTTCTCTCACCACTTATTCTTCTCATCACTTTTATATTGGCTACAGCCCTCCATGGGGTTTTCGCCAGCCAAAAAGAGGAGAATGCTTTGCAGACGGAGGCCAAGGGCCCTGGCGGTCGGCCCCTACCTGTAACCAAGATGCGCCGAAATGCTGCTGGGACAGACATGACAGAATGTTCCTTCGGCCGTGCCTCTCGACGGACTTTCCAGGGTGCTACTACTTTGATAGTCCTCTCGTTTGCCGCCAACGCAGCCAACTTGGCAGCCCAGGTCATGGCCAACGCTGACCGTTTGTTACCAAAAACATCCTACATTGCGGATAAACCGCCGCAACAATGGTGGTGCCGGGAGGAGTCTTTTGTACGTGAAAAAGATTGACGAGGAAAAAAGGCCTCTTCGTATTCCAATGACGCCTTGTGATTAAAACTAACAAAATGGCTGAATAGGTCTATGTTGTCGGAACCGGTTCACTTTACGGCTATGTACTGCTCACCCTGTTCGACTGGAAAGATAGCCCTAACTTTGTTCACTTCCTGGTTTGGTCCGTCAGCCTGATAACTGATAGCGTTGTCCTCGGCGCGCTATTTGCGCGAGTTTCGGAATCCTACACGGTTACGTCGAACGAGAATTTAGTCGGGCCAGCTGGAAACGATATCGCGGACCTCGCCATCGGCGCTTTTCGTGTTGCTAATTTGATCGGCGTCTTGGCTCTATATCTGAGTCTGGCTGGGCGACGAACTTTCACGGTGGCGGAAAAGCGGGAGCAGGAAGCAGAGACACAGCCTCAAAGTCAGTCACAGGTGCAGAACCGCCGGAGGAGCGGATCGCGAAGGAACCGTGAGAATGGCAATGACGAGAATACCCCGCTCCTCGGCCAGCGTCAAACATCACAAAACGGATACGTCACCATGAACGGCAATGGCCGTGATCGTGAGAACAGGCGTAGCAGTCAGAACGGCACGGCTAATGCCGCTCAGGGCCCTGTCAATGGACAGTCTGTTGGGCCGAATCGCGAGGCCGAGGCAGCCTTCTATCGTCCGAACAAGTTGCCACACAAGACTTGGTGGGAGTATGCACGAGGATACTCCCTCTTCTTTCCATACTTGTGGCCACGAGACTCGAGAAATCTGCAACTTGTCGTACTGCTCTGCTTCGTCATTCTCATCTTGCAGCGCATTGTCAACGTTGTAGTGCCTAACCAGACAGGTCAACTGGTGAACAGCTTGCAAGACACGTTAAATGCTGTCGACGGTCGCAGCATGCCCTGGCGAGATCTTGCCCTGTTGATTGGATCCAAAATGCTGCAGGGGCAGTCGGGACTGTTGGGATCTATTCGGGCCATCCTTTGGATCCCTGTGTCTCAATACTGTTACCGCGCGTTGACCACGGCAGCCTTTGAACACGTCCACTCGCTGTCTCTTGATTTTCACCTCTCCAAGAGGACTGGCGAGGTCTTATCCGCGCTGAACAAGGGGGCATCCATAAATCAATTTCTAGAACAGGTCACGTTCCAGGTCTTTCCTACCCTCGTCGACCTCTTTATCGCCATTGGGTACTTTGGCTGGTGCTTCAACAGTGTCTATGCTGTCTGCGTCTCGGTCATGACGTTTGCATACCTGTTCCTTACCGTGCGCATGGCGGCTACTCGGGCGGACCAGCGAAGAGAGATGGTCAACGCAGACAGGGAAGAGGAGGCAGTCAAGAATGACTCCATCGTCAGCTATGAAACGGTCAAATACTTCAATGCCGAGGAGTTTGAGTTTAATCGCTATCGCCAAGCCATCCGCAACTACCAGGCGGCCGAGGCCAATGTCACGTGGGGTATCAACAACATGAACATCTGCCAAAACCTGGTTTTCATGGTTGGGATGCTGCTTCTCTTGATTATCGGGGCTTACGATGTCGTAATCGGTGCCCGGAGGATTGGTCAGTTTGCGGAGCTGATTACGTACCTGGGACAATTGCAAGGGCCGCTGAATTTCTTTGGCACGTTCTACCGGACCGTACAGCAGGCCATGATTTCCGGCGAGCGGCTCCTGGAGCTGTTCAAGATCTCGCCTACGGTGGTCGACCGGCCAGGTGTTCGCTCTCTTCCTCCCAGCAAAGGACACATCCGCTGGAACAAGGTTAAGTTCTGGTACGATGGAAAGCGGCCAGCCCTGAAAGATATTTCCTTTGAATGTAAGCCTGGCACGACGACTGCTTTTGTTGGCGAATCGGGTGGTGGCAAGTCGACAATATTCCGCCTCATGTTCCGGTACTACAACTGCCACGAGGGCAGCATAGAAGTCGACGGCCAGGACGTGAAAGACCTCACCATCGACTCGGTTCGGCGGGCAATCGGTGTCGTCCCACAAGATACAATTCTCTTCAATGAGTCTATCATGTACAACCTGAGATACGCGAATCAGAATGCCACGGACGAACAAGTGTATGAGGCTTGCAAGTCTGCAAGCATACATGACCGTATAATGAGCTTCCCTGAAGGCTACAACACCAAGGTTGGCGAGCGCGGTCTTCGGTTGAGCGGTGGTGAGAAACAGCGTGTTGCGATTGCTCGGTTGATTCTCAAACAACCACAAATCATCATGCTTGACGAAGCCACTTCGGCCCTGGATAGCGAGACGGAGCAACAGATCCAGTCCCAGTTGATTAATGGAAACCACCTGGGCCAGGACCGAACGTTGCTGATCATCGCGTAAGTTGATAACCCTCATCTGCTTGCTGCAGTTTATACCCATGCCTTGGAGAGAATGTCCCCCTCACTAACCAACCACTGATTCCACAGTCACCGGCTCTCCACCATCACTCATGCCGATCAGATCATTGTGCTCCGGGCAGGCATGATCGCCGAGAAAGGCACTCACTCGGAACTCCTCAAGTTGAATGGCAAGTACGCTTCCATGTGGGAGAAACAGAGCAAGGCGGAGAGAGCCGCTTTGGAAGCCCGCGACGCTGCTCGACGAGCAGAAAAGCTAGCCCGGCAGGCCAAGTTTGCGAAAGTCAGTGGCAAGCAGCAGGATCACACAGACGATAGCGACGGCTGCTACGGCAACACCAGCGCCGGCTCATCGACAGTACTTCAGGCAACGAATGCACTGTCTGAAGACTCGTCAACGTCGGATGATGATACACACAAAAAGCCCTCTAATGATAATAAGACAACCAATCAACCGCCCCCGCCAGATTTATAGTGGAGGGTTATATAACGTTTTGTACATTGCTCTTTAGTTTTATGGGTTTGCCTCTCTCCTTTTTTTCTTACTTTTTACAAACCATTATCCGACCCACAAGTCCGTAATGTCCAAGCAGTACACTAGGGAATCTCCCTAAACAAACTTTGCACACTTCTCGGGGCATTACAGAAGCATCTGCAACGATTCCTCATATTCTCGACTCACGAGCGACGATATTTTTTACTCATAACTTTTTTTCTTTTGTCCTTTTTTTCTTCTTTATTTTTCTTTTTCTCTCTCATAAAGCTTTTCATTGTCTCTTGTCATAATTGTTTGTCATAGCATGGGCGGCGCTCTTATCTGGTTTATATAAAATGCGATTGGGGATTTCAGTCCCGGGAAAAGGTTGGGATTTCACCTAGACGCCAGCAAAAAGGCCGGTTGTTCTAACCTTGTAGATGACTGGGATTCCATTAGAGATTCTCCTCAAACCTGTTTACCACTTTTTTTTTTCTAGCTTCGCTCAAGTCAAGGGATGCTACAATCTGGATTAGATTTCCAGATCCTTGGTGAATACCACTTTGTTGAAGACTTGAACTACATCAGTTTGCACAACCTTTTGACCGCCGAACGGAATATAGACGTGTGGAAAATGCAGGTCCAATTATCGCAAACCTATACTTGCTACCCCTAACTTATTAAAACAGGTGACTAGCTATGCTTAACATATTTACAAGAAGAAAGACCAAAGCCGTACCCCTTCATTATCATGTATCCTGGCGAACTGGACATACAATGTCAAGTTCGCATAAAATGTAATCGTTGCCCCTGCCACGGGGCCCAAGATTAATACCAATACTCGGCAGCGATTTCTTTCCGCTTCGCATCTCGTAACTTTTTGCTTCTATAGTACCGCTGTATTCAAGCAGACAGTTGTCATCGGATGAAAGCAGATCGTACACGAGCCCTTCCCATTGTTTGCGGTCCGGATCAAGTGTTATCCAAAACAAAACAAGGAAACCAGGCGTGTTGCACGCATGGTGACATTGGTGCGAGGAGGCAAACGTCGCTCCCCTTCCGCCACCTACTTCCTCTTCTTGATGGCTGAGCCGTTGGCCACCGACGCTCCGTTGGCAGTGGCGGTGGCGCCGGCCGAGTCCTCGGCTTCGCTCTCGACATCGGAGCGGTCGTCTCGAAGATTGTCGTTGAAGACGAAACGGTAGGCGATGCGGACGATAAAGAACAGCCAGAAGAGGTTCAGGGCCTGAAGCGAGGACAACAGGCTCAGCGTGATGACCTGCGACAGGCGGCACTTGTACTGCTGGGTTTCCCAGTTCAGCTCAAACGGGCCCACGGTTTGGAACTCGGTGAGCAAACTCCAGATGATGCGCAGGTTGATAAAGTGGCGGAGGTAGATCCAGACGCCCATGAAAAAGGCAAAGTAAGGCCCAGTGAGGGCGTGGTCAATGTAGTTCATCAACTTGGCCGTCTGCAGTTACAAAAACAGAATTAGCGGGGAGTGGTTCATCTTGTGTGCCCTATCAGGCGTCTAGCAAAGACATGTCGCTTGTTTGGTACTTACAGCGAGGAAGAAATCGCTAATGTCATGGGTGACGTAGACGGCAAGGCCGATGTAGGTGAAGTGAAAGCGGTAGCTGAGAGCAATGAGGGCCAGGGACACAATATGGTGGGCAATCAGCTCCTTAAAGTCCTTGCGAGGCTTCTCCATGCCGAGGACGAGGACGATGGCTTGCTGGGCCCAGTAGGCGGCCTGAAAAAGGTAATAGAACTTGAAATAGGCCTCGTGGGTCTTGTGCGGGAAGTTCTCATACATGCCGTGTGTGCTGAAGTACCAAACCGGGGTGCGGCTCATGACATACATGCCAGCGGGCCCGAGGATGGCAAAGTAGATTGCCGTATAGGCCTGCTCCATGAAGCGGGCTTGCTTTCCACGGCTCTTGACGCCGGCATAACGTGCAAGGGGTCGCAAAAGCTCCTGCATGATGAACTCACGCGTGAAGGAGAGAACAACGGTGTAGAAGGTGACAAAAGCGATATCCCAGCGGCCCTTTCCATACTGCGGAGGCTTTCCCGGTCCTTCAGGGGGTAGTTCGTATGATAGAAATATGAAGCGGCTGACGGGGTTTGACTCGGTCGGGTTGATGGCGTAAAGCGAGAGGAAGATGGAGAGGAGTATAAGCGGCAGGACGCAGGTGTGTTTGGTAGCGAATTGTTTGAACCGGCGGAAGTAGGCCTTGCGCTTGCGAGGAGCACGCTTGGTGACATCCTGTTGATTGCGAGAGCAAAGGGCATTGTCAGTAACTGAGCAAGAAGGATAAGAGAAGGAGGATTTTATAGAACCGCATCGAGAGCAGGTTGGTGTACAACTCAACCAACCATCATCATCACAACGACTCACTTTATTTTGGCCCATATTGGCGATGCTTGTAGCCAGGCCTGGGGCTCCCGTATCTCCCACGCGCAACTCGGAACCCAGGCCGCTAGATTGTCTCCGCCTCCGGATAGCAGAGGCGGAAACACGGTCAGCAACGTTGTGAAGCTGATCGGCTGAGGTACTGAGGAGTGGAAATGGCTCCGAAGTCGCCATGGTTGAGAGCGAACCAGGGCAGTGTTTTAAGAGTGGCGGTGACGTTTGTACCTCCGATGGTTTGCTCCAAAGTTACAGCTTCTTCCTCGGGTGGCCGGGATGCGACAAGTTGCGACGAAACCTTGACCTTCTTCGGGCAAGGTAGGTTGGTAGGTATGTCGTCAGGCGATTGGATTGATTGACTGATGTGTACCACTAGTTCAAGCAGGTGGAGTTAAGTTGCAGCAAGCAGCATGCGGTTGTATCGCATTTTATGGTTTTGGAGGTTTTTATTCCAGAAAGACCGGATTGACAGTCAACAGTTGAGTGAATACGGAAGATGGCGTATAGAAGCGTAAGTCGGTGTCCGGCGCGGCCGTGAAATTACAAAGCGGGTTCATCTCCTTTTTTTTTTTTTTTTTTTTTATTACCCTACCTACTCCGTACCTAGACTAACTATTATTTGTTCTTGACAGCCGCCATTCACTGTAGGTCCCTCCCAATGTTGCTACTGCAACATTTGTACCCCCTCCACTACTACCATAGTGGTCCATCCCGAGCTAGTCCCACTATTTCTTTCATCCGCGACCCACTACATATTAGATGGTGGTCATAGCACGTAGGCTGGCAGGATCGATCACACGGCGATCGGGAGATTAGACTTGCAGAGAACTGTTTGGGTAGGTACCTCGAGTAACTCGCTGCGCTTGAGAATGGGCCGAGATAATCTGTGCAGGGTACCTGGTGGCCCAGCTTGCTAATGTACCCCCTACTCAGGAGGTACCTTATGCAGATTATCGTACTGAGCGTATGGAGGTACCCATGTATACATGGATGGGCAGGTTGTCAGACTGATTAGACAGACCATCTGGTAAGCCTTCAACATTAAACGCTGATGGTTTACACTTTCGGCGCGGAAAAAGATGTCACGGCGTAGGCCCGCTTAGCCCGATTGGCTTTAGTCCTTGCATGTTGCCAAAGCGCCTGCTACTGGTACGTCCTAGGCCTTTACATAGTACTTTTGTTTTTGTTAAGAGAGGCCAGGCCTCCTGCAAAAATGCCAAGCTTATCCTTGCTTCATGCTGGGCTTGGTGAAAGCATGATCAAGTTTCCTATTGTGGACTTATCAAGCTTTCGAAGTTGGCATCGATCATGACAATGGGGTGTATATTTGCAATGCGTGATGTCTTATTTACCTTCAGCTTTTAGGCTCAAGTCACTTAAGCTGAGTTTCCTTGGAATCAAACCAGGAATCTTAGTCTTCAAATCAACACTCGCCACAACTGAACACATTCCTGTGCCACATAGGATGCTCTAGATGAAGCGGTATAGTATCCCCCCCTTTTTTTTCGTTTTTGCACTCTATACTTACAGGTGCTGTCACTTGATCCAGACCTTGTTGGTTCCATTTCCAAATATGTTCTACGGTACCTGCTTACTTATCTTGGTTGGTACGAAGCACGTACTCTTCCTTGCAGCTGCAGATCACTACTGGGGTCTAATTCTAACCTGCCTACCCTGTACTGATCCTTTCCAGCTCATCAAATGTTCAGGGCCAGCCGCCCCCGCATTTACTCCACAGCTTGCTCTCGCTGATATTAGATTGTGTTAGCGAGTCTCCAGGTGCACGGCCCTACCCTCCAAGACCAGTGGGATTTTGGGGAAAACGCGCCGTTGGCAATTTTACACATCTTCATTTGCCTCGGTTTTGTTTTCTAGCATCCAGTCCCGTTGACGACACGAGCCATTGACCATCATGGCTGACATCGTCAAGAACCTATTTGGGGGCGGCAAGGCCCCCGCGAAGCAGCCAGCAGGCGGAGATTCAGGTACTAACCTTTTTATTCTATATTTTCTTGTGCATGATGGACGCCATTCGCATTCATCCTCCTCTCCCACCCAGCCATGTCCTTCTTGACAAGCCTCCATTCGCCCGGCGTGCCGCTAATGAATCATTAAAACTTGACCAGACTTCGCCGACTTTGCTTCCAAGGTCCCCGACCCAACTCCGGCGGCGGCTCCCCTCACCAGCGACAGCACCCCCACGCTTGGTGGCAGCCAGCCAACGGCAGTGCCCTGGACAAAATGGTACAACATTCATGAAAGACACTCGCTGAGCGAGTTCAGAAATGAAGGAATCGTCCTGGCCTGTATCGTTGTGGTCCTTGTTCTCCACCTCATTGGTGCCAGTCTCAACCGGACCAAGGCTCGCAAATGGATGCGCGCGCATGCCAAAACCCTCGCCTCCGAGTTCTCCCTGGTTGGCTATGCCGGTGTCCCGGCCAACGTTGGGGACAAAGAGGGCGACGAGCTCATGGCCGCGCTCCAAAACCTAAACGAGTCACGCGGCGAGAAGCTTCTCAGGGAAGCATCTCTCTTTGAGTTCGCGACATATGCGACCGGCCGTCAAAATGTGGCCTTCATGGACGTCAAGATGACTCTGATCAAGCGCTTTAACCCGCTTATCACCTTCCCCGAGATGCTCCTGAGCTTCTTGGTTGATAGCCTCCCCACACCTGAGGACAGTGTCGAGGCGACCATTTATCCCTTCGACGGCAAGGAGAACTTGGTCGTGCCGGCAGTTCCGGGAAGCACTGAGCTACGGGCCAAGGACAGCAAGAGCACCTATGACAACTTTGTTTGGGCTCTCGTAAACAAGGACCGCATGAAGGAGCTTCGCGAGGACCGCTATGACGTGTCCATTACCTTCACCAAGGACCACCCCAAGCTTCCTCCCTGGTTGAGCGTCATGAGTGAGAGCGCCGAGATCACCGATGCCCTCCTGACGCCTCAGCTCATTGAGGCTGCCAAGCAGGCTGGTGATCTTCTGGACTACATCATTGTCTCTGACCAACCCATTGACAAGCCAACTACGTAAGTCGTTACCCCTTGCTTTGTCTAGTTCTCTTGTTCTCTTCTTCTGTCTAGGCCTACGACAACGATAATGCTAACACTAGCCTCGTAGTGTCGCGGAAACCACTCCTCGCAAGCGAATTATCCTCAAGTACAGGCTGCCTGGTAACAATGATTACACCAACCTCCTGCCTATCTTCCAGTACTTCATTCGCCTGCCCGACCATCTCACCCAGGTCGGTCACTTCCGCGCGGAGGTCATGCGCAAGGTGAAGGTTGTTCGCGACGAGACTATTCGCCAGATCCAGAAGGCTGGTGAGGAGGAAAAGGCTGAAGAGAGGGCGGCTGAGCGGGAGAAGGCGCGCAAAGCCAAGCGGGATGCCGAGCTTAATGCCCTAGATGCTAAGGCCCAGAAGAAATATCTTGAGAAGGAGCGCGAGAAGCAGATGCGCAAGTCGAACAAGAGGATGACCCAAAGAGCGTAGCCGGCTCGCAGTGTCAAAGGGATCGGGTTTAATATTACTTGCCGGTTTCTTAGTACAGTTGGTACGCTGAAACCAGAATTGTCGGGATGGCAGGTCTTGGATTCGTATAAATGAGGCATACAGGGGATGGGGGCGGGGGATTGGGGGTTCTGGTGTATTAAAAGAAAAAAAGCGAATAACATAATAATATTCCAAGTTAACATTGTTCGAGCCACATATGATTCTATTTTAACTTTCCCTTCCCTTCCCTGTCAACAACCTTTGTGGTTTATGCAAACTCACCAAACCTCTCTACTGCATTCTATACTGTGATGGCCAGTAATGGCAATCGCTATGAAGAGGCCAAGATGTCCTGGACCCTCTTGACCTTGTCCTCTGCCGTTTGCTTCTTGTCGGTCCTGCAAGAACCAAGGAGGCGTGAGAAGCGAGTTACATAAATGAAGAAGGGATTTTGAGAGAAGAATACGAAAATAACAAAACATGAGAAAGGAAAGGAAAGGGAAAGCTTGGAAAAAGACTTTCTCACCTGGATCCAACACGTATCGACGTCTGCACACGCTGCACGCCCCCACGATGCACGACTGTGTGAGCCTGACCGATGACCCTCATGACATCATCCCAGTTGCCCTCTGCACAAAAAAAAAATGAGAAAAGCCACACCTCTCTGGTCAGACACATTGAACCTCTTGGTAGTTGACCCAGGAACGGCGGTAAGATGAGACTGAACAGGGGGTTGGGGGGTGATCCTCACCGACTGTAGTGCCAGCAGAGTGCATGGTGTACTTGAGGCCTGAGGCTTTGAGCAGCTTTTGGACCTCTGCCACCTCGTTGGCGACGGAGACGTTGCCCGTGCCCACCTTTGTTTTTGGCGTAAGATCGCCGCGGTTTGTCAGAATTACTTTTTCTTTTTCTTTTCTTTTCTGTCGGTATGTTCTTCTTTTTTTTCGCAATCGAGATGGGATCATGGGTCGAACTAATCCGGACACTCACTGGCACAAGACAGAAGTCCACATAGCAGGATGCTGGCGTCTCGATGGTCTTGGGGTCCATGGCTGTAATTTTGTGTCACGAGGGATATCAAACCAACGTTGCAGATCTCCCGTTTTGAGGATATTTAAAAAAAAATTGCATATAACTGCACGTGTCAGGATTTAATGTGAGATTTTGATGTACCCGTCCGAGCCGTCGTCTGGTCTTGGGGGGTTTTTTTTAAAAAAAAAAAAAAAAAAAAAGAAATCAGACGAAATTGACTCCTTGTTGAGTTCGTTGCCAGGGTAGGTACGGTAAGTCAAGTTTGACGTGGGGTTCCTATCAATTTCTTTCGCGCAATGACTGTACCTTAGGTTAGGTAGGTACCTTATCTTGGTTCTCTTGAGGGCACGAACATGACCTAGAGCCACCCGCTAACTAACATGACGATCGAGGCAAGCCCATTTGGTCTTTGAGTATTTTATCAATTCATCTTGGCAGCTATATTTGCTGCTTTTTTTTCAAGTCTATGCTACGTCTTATGCACAACGCATAAAATGTTGCCACAAACCTCATCAATGATTAAGTTTGTTGTATACAAGTCGTTCAACATATTAAAAGCCAAGTTCCCTGCGAGTGAGGGGAATTTGCAGGCGTGGTGTGTGTGGATGACACCCTGTTTCCCCGCATGGTTCCGCCCGATGCTTGTGAATTGCGACCCCCCTGCGCGATACAAAAAGGTGAAAGAGCCCGGAAATAACAAAAAACGCTCCCAAGCCTGCATCAATTAAAGAAAAAGGGTAAGAAAAAAAGAAAAGAAAAAAAAAAATAGAATAAAAATGAAATAGATTTTGCCACACCGTTTCCCCAACGCCAATTCCCCAGCCCGGAGACCAGCCCAAGATATGCCACCCGTTCCAACCGTCCCAGGTTTAAAGTGACAAAAGAAATAAGACAAAAGAGAGGAAAAGAAAAAGAGGGAAAACAATGACGTATTACTATTCCCAACAGTCAAAGTGTTTTCATGAAGAAAAATAAAATAAAAATTGCGGCTCTCAAGCATAGGCAAAGCTGTTCCGCCTCGAGCTGCAAGGGCTGACGCCGCTCTCGAACGAGTGTCGCGAGCTAAATTCCCTGTTGCAGCTGCCGGGCTCGCCAAAGCTGAAGTTGGCAAACATCTCCTGGTGCCGAAGGTTCTCCTTGGTGAGCGGCCTCTCGGATGGGTGCACCCGCTTCTTGTGACTCGAGGATGATGTTGACGAGTAGTAGGACTTTTTCGACTTCTTCTTCTCTTTGTCGCTCTTGCTGTGCGGCAGAGGCTGTGTCGCCACCGCTGGTGTTGACGTCGGCGAGCCGCTGCTGCTCTTGCTGCTGCTCGGGACCAGCCATGAGAAGGTCGTGCTGGGGCCCCAGCCCGGCGACGATGGTGCTGTTGAGGCGGGTGTGATGGATGAGTCTGAGTTGGAGGAGCTGGATGATGCGGTTGAGCCTGTGGATGTCCTCCGCAGCATGCGGTTCCAGGTGTTGCGAATCGACATTTTGAATGATTTGTTTTTGTTTTTGTCTTTGTTTTTTGTTCTGCTTTATTTTTTTTTCGGTGTAATGCCAGACAGCTCGAAAAAAAGACTTGCACTGCAAGAAAAAGGAGGCTTTGGGAGAGTGGTCGACAAAGGTCAAGGTGAGAGTTGTGTTGGTGGGTGTAAGTCGCCCGCTTAAAAGGGACAACAAGTTGGTGGTGAGCCAAGCAGTTGGCAACCCTCCGTTTGCAAAGACGTATCTCTGACTAGGACGGTCCTAGGAGATCAAGTTTGAGAAATATTTAAAAATAATCTCTGCCTTGTCGACTTCTTTTTTAGATAATCATCATGAAGAAACATCGAAGAAGGGCAGGGCATGTTTTAGGGGTCGCCTCGAGGACCTGGTCAGGTCTTTTAAGGTTTCCTCCTTCGTCCGGGGGACATTCTTGTTGGTACCAAATATTAGTGATCCAAATCAAGAAAAGTATACGCCACTAACAGCGAACAGCTAATCTAGGTCTAGGTAGGTTGGGTAGGGTCTACTTTTTTTTCTCCTCTCTCCAACCATTTTTCTTCAACCACCCTCCACGGATTTGCACGGTTCGAGACCCTAAGACAAGCGAGTGCAAAAAAAAAAATCTGTCACCCAAAAAGGTTCCATAACCATGCATATTCATTCGTCTGGACTGGACTCTATCCCACGTCTCTCCACACCTACACCGGGATGTCGATCGATAGCACGCAGCGCCAAAAAGGCCAGCCCGCTTGCGAAGAAAATAAGTGGACTTTTGCAACCTCAACCACAGGTCACAGCCGGGGAGGCGAATATTCTCACCAAAAAAGAAGATCGACAGCGGGCATTGCGGGGGATCCGATAGATAGTGGTTTTGAATTATTGAGCCTTGCGGCATCCTTTTACTCACTTTTTTCTGTTCACCTTTTTTTCGCCTTCATAACGCACCAGTGCCACAGCTTTTGGTTGCATCTGTTTGCACAAGGAGAAAAAAAAAAAGACTTTCCCAAGTGATATCACCCCAACCAAGCTTGCCCAAGCAACCAAGGTCCTAACCGCTACAGGAAAAAAATCATCCTCCCCCCACCGCTTCAAATCAAAAGATCGCCTCACAGATTTAAGGAAAACCCCTACACTAAATTATTCCTTGGGTGCATTACAAACCAGGCCTGTTCTTACCCACCCCTCCCTAAACCAAAACAAATCAATGGTGAGCAAATCCCCATTCCAAATGCAGGCTGGGGGGGGCTTTTTTTTTTTTTTTTTGTTTTTTTGCGCCGTGCCCCGTCCAGCTGGGTCGAGGCCGCGTCGCGCGCCGTGTTCCTTTGCGAGCAGAAAATAGTTTTTGCTCCTTAGCTTTTTTTTTTGCCAATCACACCTTAGGCCGACCGTGCTAGGCGGGTCGTACTTAGTGGTTAGTAGTCGCCCGCCCCGCCATCCAGGGGGTGTTCGCCGACGGTCTGGGTTCTAGTCTGGATGGAGCCTAGCTGTTCTAGACTCTGTAGACTCTGGCGTCCCCTCCGGTGATTTCTCGTTTTCCATCTTTCTCGACGCCGGTGGGTTTTGTCGGCCTGTCCGGCCCTTTTTTTTACCCTCTCACCAGTCCCTTGCCGATGTTCACATCCTGGCTCCTGCTTTTTTGGTACCTTTTTTTTTGTCGGCTGTGTCACACGATGCAAAGATTTCTCCGAATTGCCTAACTTGACTGCACCAGTGAATGGGTTGACAGTGAAGTGGGGGTGTCTTTTGTTTGTTTTATCTCAGATGTCTCTTTTGTGCCCTAAATCAGCTCATGTGCCTGCTGACTACTTGGCTGGTTGGCTTCTGTACCAAGGCAGAGTGGGATTGACTTGAGTGATCGACCCCCACCACATGTTTCTCTTTTCTCTACCGGCAAGAATACGTTCGGCCCGTTGCTTCCTCCATGCAATGCATCGCGGCCTGCATTGCATCTCATGATCTTTTTTTTTAGCCTACCTTCAAGTTCAAGTGGATACTACCGGGGAATCGCGGATCAACAGCCCGAGACCTACTGTACTCTTGTGCTTCAGTGGAACATTGGTCAATTCTCTTTTGGTACTCATGCACGTACATACTGTACAACTAGTCTAGCCTGGTGCACAAACACCTCCTGCATCACGCACCATGACCGTTGGTTGAGTTTGCTACTTGACATACGTCACCCCCGGCAACAGATTACTCGGACAACAGCTCCCGAGAAATAAACATTTCTTTTCTTATTACCGAGAAATGCATTCTCCTCCATAGACGCCAGCGCTGCCACACCCAAGTCCACCTAGCGTCGTGATACCCCACGCAAGGGCAGCAACCTCCCAGTCCAAATCCTCATCCGGAAGGGCGTCACCTTCGACCAACTCTGCTACCTCCTCTGGAGTGGGCTCATATGTCGGGTCTGCGATTTGTTCTTTTTCTGGCTCCGGTTCCGGCTCTTCTTGCTTGACCTTTCGAGGCCGACCACGGCGCCGAATTGTTGGGGTGGTTTCGTCAGAGGCGGACACGCTAGCAATAGCCGCATTCTTGGGCGGTCTTCCGCGTTTCCGAGGACTTATCGGCATGTCTTGATGGTCCAGCTCGGACTTGGCCGTTGCTTCATCCGCCGGTTCAACCTCGACGCCATTTGCGTAACCCTCAGCGAGGGAGCTGACATCCTCGGCCATTGATCTGGCAGCGTTTCCTGGAGAGTAGAACGGCCAGCACGAGCGCAAAATGTGCTTTGGCTCGAGCGCTCGCGCGGCAGCCCAAATGCCTAATGTTAAGGCCGAAAGTAGAACGTCGTTACCCACTGCAGCGACAACAGGATGGTCGTTTGTGGACCCAAGGACTTTGGTCACCGCTGTTGCTGTCCTTTCCCACTCAGTCCGCCTCTTGTCTTCCCATGCGAGGGAGGAAGGGATCACGCCTTGGATTCGAAGGTGCCTGTGCACATGCGAGCCAGGTGTGTTGTACGCGAGTGCCGTCAACGATGCCTTGCCATGCAGGACAAGACTTGCCAGTGATGCTGTGCGGAAGATTTGTGAATAGGCTCCATATGCTTCGTGCGGGTGAGCATGTACAGTTCCCCACGATGCTGGGATGGCTGCCGGCATGACGACCAGTATGAAGGAAAGTGCTCTTGTGGCTAGTGTCGTAACCGCGAGCGAGATTATGCTGTCAGTTTTTGTGGATGTTTCAGCGACATAAGGAAGCAAAGATACGGCTCCGAGGTTCAGAAACAGGATGCCCAGGAACAGGCCGGGATGCGGGCACCAGTTCGCCGGCTTGGGTGGAAAAACTCGGCGTAGCCCTCGCGCGAGCATGGTATTTCCTTGGCCCACTCTGTTATCATCATCCGCCAGGGGAACTGGGGTCAGTAGCAGAGCGAGATAGAACAGGTTTTGCGCATATGACAAATTGACAAGCTGTGACAGTGCCAGGTAGGCCCAAAGGTGAGGGATCCGCCGGCGATGCCCTTCTATGGAGAGTAGAAGTGCCCACGATATCAGACCAAGGTCTGCCTGTTGGGCCCACCAGAAACGGCGCACCTTCTCGGCGACGATCTCGAGAGCATCTCGATACACGGGTGTGTCATATAGCCAGCGTGTCAAGTTTCCGCCAGTGAGGTAAGGGAACCTATTAACAGTTAGTCGGGCATGTGATGGGGCAGAGAGAACAAAGCCAGTAAAGAGAGTGGGGGAATTACTAACCATCCTTCCGAATCAAAACCACGCTCATCCGCCCATCTGCTATATGATATAGACGCGTACTGGGAAGTTGAACGCGTCGCCAGCGCCAAGCTAAGGGCGGCAAGGGCAGAAAACACAGGTACCAGCTTCTCACGGTTTGCCAGGCGCGGGCGCGTCGACTGCGCGGGTGGCAGTGACTTGTATGAAAAGTACAGACCGCGTCCCACGATTGAAGTCAGTGCGACGGCTAGAGTTGCATGCGATATTGTCGCGACCAGAGGCACGTAGCTGGGCGAATATGTGAGCGCATGTTCTTTTTCTGTTGCCTTTTTGGCAGCGTTACAGTATATGACGTAGTGGAAAATGAAATGACACGGAACTGATCCGAGCTTACAGATGTTGGGGTTCGACAGCTACTGGTGCCATGTTGACGGCATATGAAGAAGAAAATTCTTTAATGCATATGCCAAGTCGGTTGGTTATCGAGGAATATGTGATTTTTGTGTGATTGTGATGGATTTATTTGCTGTCGATGCAAGCCGTTGGAGGAAGTGATGATGAAGGGTAAACATGGAAAAGTGGCTACCAAGGAATGATGGATGGCCGAGTTTGTATTTGCCGCCAGTTACTCTCTTCGCTTGTTACCTCGACGCGGGGCGCGTTTGTTTTGTTTGCCGATAGCATTGCATAACCCAGGTAAGCCATTTGACAACACAAAGTAGGAACCTATTTGGGGTAATTATTTGATACGTTATCTGTCATTGATATACAGGCCCGATACATAATTAATTGACCCTGAGAGCGTTGGCTCTCTCGTACGGTTCTTTCATGTATCGCAAATATGTAGATTCCTTAATCGAGCAGATACTTCGCTCACATTTCTACGCGCAATGAATTTAATGTCCAACGCTTCAATCGTGATGAAAGCGGTTGCATTACTGGAATTGCGAGCTTTGGTGATGAGTGAACATACTCCTACTGTCCTGTCACCTCATTGTCGTCTTCGGCCTGGTAGAATCCCCGATCTTACCAAGTCAATAAACAAGATGGTGCGCTTAACTACTTGGAGAATTTTAGGTCGGTATGGAGGAAAACTAGTTTGACACCCGTCCCGGAGTGGATGTGTTTAATGTTGTGTAAAGCATCTTGTGTTGTTGTCTCTGGAGTACGATATCTCCCGAACACATATCTTTGTCGCGAGTCATGATATGACAAACCAAATATAGTTCTAGTTCTAGTCCATATATGTTTAAATTCTTTAAAGGAATAAATGTTGATTAAAAAAATATATATATATATAAAGCCGGAAGCGCATGCTTCAGCAACCCCGACTCCGAGCAACCCGAGATCTACGAGGTACTGCACCAGGTTGGTTGCATCGAACAGATCCCCACAATCTCGGCATCGATATGTGGACCTGTCAGACCCACACAATGACCATTGTGATGTCCAGCCTAACTGAGCACGCGCTTCCTCAACTTCAACATCTGGTAGCCTCGTGATCGTTGGTATGGTCAAGGTACTCAGTTACCTTACCTTATCGTCACCACCTTCACCAAGTTGCATTACATGACGGCTTTCTCGCTAAAAAGGGAAAAAAAAGGGGGAAAAAAGGGAAAACAAAAATTATTAATGCAAACCTAGCTCACGTGGTTTACCAAGCCAAGCGACGCCACTCGCTACGTTGACTGCGACGACAACCCCTCGCAACCGACTGTCGCTGGTGTGAATTGTCATACATACCTATCCCAACGCAACCATCGGATGCTTCCAACATAAGCCGTCTTATAGACTATTCAAGGCCATCATCGGCCGCACAGTCTGTCAATTCATTCCATCCTATCCAGCGACGCAATAATGGATCGCATCAAGAGCCTCTTTGCTCGTTACAAGCCGGTTCGGAACGAGGCCGAGTATGAACCGCTCACCGAGGACGGCGTGGGCCGCAGGTCCGATGCCGAAACTGTTCTGGCCCCCGAAGATGGCAGTGAGGTTCCGTTTTCCTGGGTAGAGTACTTCATCTTTGCCATGGTCGGCGTCGCCATGTTATGGGCTTGGTAAGACGCGACTGCGCTTCTGTTAATCTACATTTTTCCCCCCGTACGCACTCTGCTCTATCCTGTGTTGCTATGCTGACTACTATGCCTCTTCCTGGCAGGAACATGTTCATGGCTGCGGCCCCATACTTTCAAATGCGCTTCCGCGACGATCCCTGGTTGCTCGACAACTTTCAGTCTGCCATCCTCTCGACTTCAACCTTCACCAACTTGGCAGTCATGCTCGTTCTCACCAGCATGCAAAGATCGGCTTCATACCCATTGCGGATCAACACCGCACTTATAATCAACACATGCACCTTTTCCCTCCTCACCATATCGACCGTGTACTTTTTGAATGTTCCGCCGGGACTTTACTTGGTATTCGTCCTTGTGACTGTCGCCCTGGCCGCCTGGGCCACTGGCTTGTTGCAGAATGGTGCTTTCGCCTTCGCCGCTAGCTTTGGAAGACCCGAATATACGCAAGCCATCATGGCTGGGCAGGGTGTTGCCGGTGTACTCCCCCCAATAGCACAGATGGTATCTGTGCTTGCATTCTCTGCGCCCGTTGACGACAAGCATCAGCAGAGCAGGCAGTCAGGGGCCGGAAACGCGGCATTCATCTATTTTCTGACGGCAGTGGTCGTTTCAGCGGCTGCTCTGGTTTCTTTCATCCCTTTGGTCCGAAGACACAATGCACTTGTCGAGATGCGGCTGGCGGATCAGATGGCTGCATCGCATGCTTCCATCGAGCAGGCGGAACGCGCTGCGCGCAGGGTTGTTGGACCCGTGACGCTTTTCCGAAAGCTGCATTTTGTCGCAGGCGCCGTCTTCATCTGCTTTACGGTGACCATGTTCTTCCCGGTCTTCACGACCAAGATCGTCTCGGTGCGGACAGGCAAAGACGTTAGCCCAATCTTCCAGCCGCAGGCCTTCATTCCGCTTGCCTTCTTCTTTTGGAACCTAGGCGATCTCACCGGTCGCGTGGCAACCATCTTGCCCTTCTCGCTACGCCACCGGCCCGCCGCGCTCTTCGGGCTGGGCGTGGCGCGCGTCTTGTTCCTGCCCCTGTACCTGCTGTGCAACGTCGGCGGCCGGGACGCGGCCGTGAACAGTGATCTTTTCTACCTGCTGCTCGTTCAGCTGCCGTTCGGACTGACCAACGGCTGGCTGGGTAGCAGTGCCATGATGGCGGCGGCCGAGTGGGTCGACGAGCCTGAGCGCGAGGCTGCAGGTGGCTTCATGTCACTCTCTTTGGTTGCTGGCTTGACGGTGGGAAGCTTACTTAGCTTTACTGCTTCTGGGGTATAATGATATAGATATAGATATGTATGCGTTTATAAGATTTTTTCTTCAAATAAAGGTATGCTGAGAGCACCATCTTTCCTTAGATCGTATCTGTCCGAGGTTGCTAGAGATAATGCACTTGACCTTGAGCACGACACCGGTCTTCATCATCTGACAATTCTGCCGTGAGGCTTGATGCGAGTCCCCTTCTTCCCTCAACAATCCCCTGCTCTTGTCCCCTGGAGGCCGGAGTAGCCACCATTACGAAGATATTCTATCTGACTATCGACACGCGATGTCAAATACTATTTGGAGCCCTCATAGTTTTCGAACCTTTCTGGCCTAGCATCGGGCCTTTTGCGACCACTTGTTTTCCTGTTTCCTGTTGCAGTGTTCATTTTTAACATCCGTTTTGTCATGCAGTCCAGGTTCACGCCATACTCCCACCAAGCTATTCTGTGGGTTGTTCAAAGTAGAGCCGCCGAACAACCGAGCAGTTGCTTTGTATTCTCAACTTGGTTGACATAAAGGGACATAATCACTTCCACCCCAAAGATGTCTTTTGACTATTTTCTACTATCGTTAAACCCCAACCCAACTTGCCTCACAACTTTGAAGCTTACTTCACACTCTTTGTTGCAAAATACTTATCCAAAATGCTACCTTTGTTTTTCTCGTTCTCGCTTTTAAGTAATGCTTTTGCTCTCCGCGTTATGCCCCTCGGTATTGACATCACGCGCGGAGTTTCTTGAACGCAAAGACGGCTTCAAGGCGGCAGATGTCACGCCATTTAACGACAAAAAAGTTTTCTTTGATGCGTCTGTTGAAAAACTTGTGAAGGACTACGAGAAGTTCATGAAATTTCCAACGAGCTATATCTACGTGGTGCATACCAGCAACCGCAGACTCGAGCAGGATGGGGACCGGTATCTTGAAGAGAAAAATGCACCTGCAAATCGACACAAAAACAACTATATTTTAGTATCGCATTTAACAAAATATGCTGACATCCCTTGGTCAAATATCAAAGGGTGGTACATCGTTTCACCTCTCCAAGTGACAAAATACAAAGAAAATGAGTACTTCAGACGTCCCCCGAAGGAAGAAATCACTTGTTACTCCTGAGACTGGCAGCAGTCCTCCGGGCATGGACAACCAGCACGTTGAGTAGGTGGGTGATTGACAAGGACTCGGGATGAGTGGTTCTGAGGAGGCGGTGGGCGGAGTTTGATGGATCCTGAGGATTTGATCATTCATCCCCATCGATCCTAGTGTGTTCTTATCAACTCTCATCTGGCCTTATTTGGATGAGAACTTCTGCCCCGTGACGACTGGAGCGGATCCGCTCTTCGCTTTTGAGTTTGACTTTCCGCACATTGCGCAAGCTATATTTTTGAATCCTAGTTTAGCAAAGCAACGCTTAATGTGAGAGATAGAAGGAGAGTAGACATACCGTCTGCTTTATATGCGCAAGAATGACAGTATTTATGCCCCTGCGAGACTTTGGTTTTGCACTTGTCACAAGAACTGAAAGCAGTGTTGTATGTGTTAGTATCCAAATTGCCCAACTATCTCACGCGGGTGGGTCACTTCTTTACCTTGAGTACTGGGCGTAAGGATTCTTGGCTCCTTTGGATAGTAGTTTGTTCTAGTAATTCTTTCATGTCAGCATTCTTCCTTGGTTCTTTCAACCCCAGACGAAGAAGGAACTCGGTCAACTCACCTTGGACACACCAGTCTGGCCCAGCGTGGCAGATGATTTTGAGGCCGAGGAAGAAGCCGGAGAGCCGTAGTACATCTCGGACTTCTTCTTGACCGCTGGGGTGGCCAAAGAGGTGCCTTTGGAAAGCTTCTGGCACTTCCCGCAGACCATGATGCAGAGCAGTAGATGGGGCCTTTTTGCAGATCACGATGTAGTTGATGGAGATTCTAATAAATCTCGTATTGAGACTGCTTGTGTACGTAGTATGGAGACGGGGGCTTTGTCCGTGATTATTACGATATGTTGCCGGGTGTGGGGCAGTTTGCGTTATAGTATGGGTGCAAGCAATTAATCACGCCAGGTACAAAAAAAAAGGATACGTAAAGGTACAGTACTGTATGTAGTAGGTTGGATACCAAGATAGGTGCCTAGGTTGGTAGATAGGTAGGTATACTCAAATACCGGTAGAAGGAACGAATTATACCTAATTGCAGCCCTATAGACCCTCTTAATGGACTAAGGTAAGGTATAAAATAATATTTGGCACTCAAGCCTCCGTTTGTACCGGTAGCTTGGCTTTTGCGGGTTGTCAATCGTTGGCGTAAAAATGGCGTCCGCTCACTCTGGGGGGCTCAGATGTTCGTTTTCGGCGCCAACCACGTCACGGCCACCGCGGCGGACGTGGCTGACGCCTGGTAGTCAGCGCTCGCTTGGTGGATACTGTCGCTGATTGGACGAAGTCCCACTCACTGTCCAGGAACGCCGGGTTGCCGGGATGAACGGCCCAAATTTTTTTTGACGTCGCAGGGGCCAGATCCTACTCGCTAACGTGAAGTACCCGCACTCGGGTGACGTTTCCAGCCGGCCGCTAAGTACCTAGTGTTGACTGTTTGCTGTTTCCTTGGCCTTTTCCTTGCTCGCATACCCGGGAATAATAGCATCTCATGTGCAGGTGGTGACACCAGACGAGCTGGTTGCGTGGCTGGGCAATTTTCTGCGGGTTCTCTTGTGAATTAGCGTATCTTTGTTTGTTTCCCGACGACGGTATTATCTTTTGTTGTTCTTTGAGAATTCAAGCCTTTTCGTTCAATTGCACAGGTGATTATCAAATTCGAGTCCAATTCAGTTTGAAACCCAGCTTGTGCAACCTGGCGGAAATAGCAACCCTGTCTTTTTCTCAAGCTGATCCCGAAAGGTACCAGCACCAGTCCACTACTGTGACCAGGGAAAAAAAGAGGCTGTGCAAGCTTCCCTGCAACTGTTTCCAGAGTCCAACTTTCCAAAACAAAAAAAACGCCGTTGCTGACGACAAACCGTATGTATCAACGACTCAGCATTTAGCACCACGAAAGAGAGAGAAAGAGGGAAAAAAGAAGAAAAAAAAAAAAAGAAAAAGTGTCACTGGAAATAATTTCAATTCGCAAACCCAGCGCATGCCGCGGAAACAGCGTTATAATTTCTTGCCGGCGAACCCTAGAAACTCCAAAACACAATCGTCCCAACGTTAGGATACGGTCTGCCAGTCAACCTAACGAACTCCTGCTGGAAGTATCCCAGCTATGGCTGGTCAACAACCTCCCGGGCGCCCTGGGGCCCCGAGGAGCAATAACGACCTACTACTCGATCTCGAAAACGATCAACCAGTTTACGGCGGAGGCCAGCGCTCCAACGTGAATGATGACGACCTGCTACGATTCCACAACCAAGAACAGGCGACGGGACGACCGTCCGTGTCATACGACGACTTTGTTGGCGGCGGCGGTGGCCGTGACCAGCACAACAACACCACATCTCCTCCATCGTCCTCAAGACAGACGCCTCAAAGCAGGCCAGAAACTGCCACCTCACAGCGTGGCCCGTACATGCAACCCACCGCTCGACAGTACAGCCAAACATCGGAGCTAGGAAACTACCAACGATACGCCGACGACTTCGACGACTACCCCGAGGACGGCCAGTCCTACTACCAGCACAGTGGAGCGCCGCGCGCCGACGATTCCGGCAACCAGGCCCGAGACAATGCGCGCAAACGAAATAGCGTGCTCAGCATGGGAGGCGGGCTCATGGGTCGCGCCAAGAACATGCTTGGAATGGGGGGTTCCGGGTACTCAGAGATGGACCTCCCTTTGACGGAACCTGGTGGACAGCAAAGAGGCGGCGCGCCCGGGAGAGCGGCCACCGGCGATGCTTCAAATCAACAGACATCTCAAAAAAAGTCGGGCGGCAAGTTCGACATGGGCAACTTCAAGTTCGGCTTCGGTCGCGGCAAGCCCGATCCCTCGACGCTAGGTCCGCGTATTATACATCTCAACAACCCTCCCGCCAATGCCGCCAACAAGTACGTTGACAATCACGTCTCGACCGCCAAGTACAACTTTGCGACCTTCCTCCCCAAGTTTCTTTACGAGCAGTTCTCCAAATTCGCCAATATTTTCTTTCTCTTCACCGCCGCCTTGCAGCAAATACCGAATCTATCGCCCACGAACCAGTACACCACCATTGGGCCCCTTATCGTTGTGTTGATGGTTTCAGCCGGCAAGGAGATGGTGGAAGACTATCGGAGAAAAATGGCCGACAAGGCTCTGAACATGTCAAAAGCCAGGGTTCTCAGGGGTTCCTCGTTCGAGGAGACGAAATGGATCAATATCGCTGTCGGAGATATCGTCAGGGTCGAGTCGGAAGAGCCCTTCCCTGCCGATCTGGTTCTTTTGGCTAGTTCCGAGCCCGAGGGTCTCTGCTACATCGAAACTGCGAACCTGGATGGCGAGACAAATTTGAAGATCAAGCAGGCTATTCCGGAAACCTCGCATCTTGTGAGCTCCAGCGACCTGAGCAGGCTCGGTGGCAGGATCAGGTCTGAGCAACCCAACAGCAGTCTATACACGTACGAGGCGACCTTGACGATGCAAGCCGGGGGCGGAGAGAAGGAATTGCCATTGAATCCGGAACAACTGCTGCTTCGAGGCGCAACGCTGCGAAACACGCCCTGGCTGTACGGAGTGGTCGTATTTACCGGTCACGAGACCAAGCTGATGCGCAACGCGACCGCCGCACCGATCAAGCGGACCAAGGTTGAGAGACAGCTCAATATTGCAGTTCTTGGTCTCGTTGCGATCCTACTCGTTCTCTCAGTCGTGTGTACAGTTGGAGACCTCGTCACTCGTAGTGTGTTTGGCAGTTCGATATCGTACATTATGCTTGACAATTCTGGCGATGCTCTCGAGACATTCAAGGTTTTCCTGCGCGACATGGTCACGTACTGGGTCTTGTTCTCGGCCCTCGTGCCCATCTCGCTCTTTGTCACCCTGGAAGTCGTCAAGTACTGGCACGGCATCCTGATAAATGACGACCTCGACATGTACCACGACAAGACCGACACGCCAGCAAACTGTCGGACCTCCAGCTTGGTGGAAGAACTGGGTATGGTTGAATATGTCTTCTCGGACAAGACGGGCACCTTGACCTGCAATATGATGGAGTTCAAGCAGTCCTCGATAGCCGGAATCATGTATGGAGAAGAGATCCCCGAGGATCGACGCGCAACTGTCCAGGATGGTGTTGAGGTTGGAATCCATGACTTTAAGCAGTTGGCGCAGAACCTCAAGACGCACAAGACGGCACCGGCGATCGAGCACTTCCTGGCACTCCTCGCAACGTGCCACACAGTTATTCCGGAGCGCGACGAAAAGTCCGACAAGATCAAATACCAGGCCGCATCCCCCGACGAAGGTGCGCTGGTCGAAGGCGCAGCGCAGCTCGGGTACAAATTTGTAGCCCGTAAGCCGAGGGCGGTCATTATCGAGGTCGAAGGTCAGGAGTTTGAATATGAACTTCTTGCTGTTTGCGAGTTCAACTCTACAAGGAAGCGCATGTCAACCATTTACCGATGCCCCGATGGAAAGATTCGAGTGTACTGCAAGGGTGCCGATACGGTCATCCTGGAGCGCCTTAACGAGAGCAACCCGCACGTTGAGGTCACCCTGCAGCACCTGGAGGAGTACGCCTCGGAGGGTCTGAGGACACTGTGCTTGGCTATGCGTGAGGTTCCGGACCACGAGTTCACGGAATGGATGGCTGTGTACGAGAAGGCGCAGACGACCGTCTCGGGTAACCGAGCAGAAGAACTGGACAAGGCGGCCGAGCTCATCGAGCATAGCTTTTACCTTCTTGGAGCCACCGCCATCGAGGATCGCCTCCAGGACGGCGTGCCAGAGACGATTCACACGTTGCAGAACGCCGGTGTCAAGGTCTGGGTGTTGACGGGCGACAGACAGGAGACGGCCATCAACATTGGCATGAGTTGCAAGCTTCTGAGCGAAGACATGATGCTCCTCATCGTCAACGAGGAGACGGCGGCGGCAACTCGTGACAACATCCAAAAGAAGCTGGACGCCATCAGGACGCAGGGGGACGGAACGATAGAGATGGAGACGCTCGCGCTCGTCATTGACGGAAAATCTCTTACCTATGCGCTCGAACCCGAGCTGGACAAAATGTTTTTGGATCTTGCCATCATGTGCAAGGCCGTCATCTGCTGCCGTGTGTCTCCACTGCAAAAGGCCCTCGTGGTTAAGCTGGTCAAAAAGTATCAAAAGGAGTCGATCCTGCTTGCTATCGGCGACGGGGCCAACGACGTGGCCATGATCCAAGCCGCGCACATCGGTATTGGTATCAGCGGTATGGAGGGTCTCCAGGCGGCTCGGAGTGCCGATGTGTCGATTGCTCAATTCCGGTTCCTCCGCAAGCTGCTGCTGGTTCATGGCGCGTGGAGTTATCAGCGTGTCAGTAAGGCGATCTTGTTCTCGTTTTACAAGAACATTGCTCTGTATATGACACAGTTTTGGGTAAGTTGATTTCGCTCTTTTGGTTTATCTAATCATGTTTTTCTTCTCTCTCTTCCCTGTCGACATGAACCGCTTTGTTGTTCTAACACGCGTATAAAACCATCAGTACACTTTCCAAAATGTGTTTTCAGGACAAATCATCTACGAGTCCTGGACACTTTCTTTCTACAACGTCCTGTTCACGGTCCTACCCCCGCTGGCCCTGGGTATCTTGGACCAGTACGTCTCGGCCGGCCTCCTGGACAAGTATCCGCAGCTCTATGGCATCGGGCAGCAGAACAAGTTCTTCCAATTTAAGAATTTCGCCCAGTGGATCGCGAACGCCATGTACCACTCTCTGCTACTTTACCTCGGTGGAGTCGTCTTTTGGTACCACGACCTCATCCAAGCCGACGGCCTGATCGCAGGTAAATGGGTTTGGGGCACTGCTCTCTACGGTGCAGTCCTTCTGACTGTCCTGGGCAAGGCGGCACTCATCACCAACAACTGGACAAAGTACCATGTCATCTCTATACCTGGCTCTTTCGTCATATGGGTCGTCTTCATAGTATTCTACGCCTCGGTCTTCCCCCGATTCGGCATCTCGGTTGAATACGATGGGCTGGTGTCACGCCTGTTCCCCAGCGCCGTGTTCTGGGTTCAGTTGTTCGTGCTGCCGGTGCTTTGCCTGCTGAGGGATGTGGCGTGGAAGTACGCCAAGAGGATGTACAGGCCTGAGGCGTATCATCACATCCAGGAGATTCAGAAGTACAACATCCAAGATTATAGACCTCGGTATGATATTAACCTTTCATTCTTTGTCAATCCTTTCCCGGTGGTCATGTCAAGGAAGCTGAAGCTAATCATTCCATTTCGCATAACAGTATGGATCAGTTCCAAAAGGCAATTCGCAAGGTCCGTCAAGTCCAGCGTATGCGCAAGCAGCGCGGATACGCCTTTTCACAGGCGGACGAGTCGCAGACTCGCGTCTTGCAGGCGTACGACACAACACAAAACCGTGGACGGTATGGTGAGATGGCCTCCTCCAAGGGGAGGTGAAGCTTGTCTTGTTTTTATCTCGCCTGGTAATGTAACTACATATTTTGTTTCTACCTTTCTGTGTTTAGCGTTTTAGCATTTTGGGCGGCGATGCTACTGCTCCCGGGACCCAAATGATTGGGGTCATTTGGGGTTCTTTTTTTCTTCTTATTTTTATCATTCTCCCATCAACTGTGTCAAACAAAACCATTGTTTTCGATTTCTTTTCTTGTTCCATGTGATTATCTCTTTTGATTCTTTCTATTTCCCCCCGTTTTCCCGGGCCTCCTGCCCATCAATGTTTTATTGGGTGCCTTTAGCCTTTTGCCTTGAACGAAGGAAACGATTTCAAAAACCCATCATATCATTATGGAGGGCACGAGACTAAAAAGAAAAAAAAAACACAAAGAGAATACTATCTATCAATAAAGACGATTGAGAGTTAGCCGAAAGTACCCTATCTATGGAAGTATATTATTGTCTATCTATCACATCCTTCCTATCGTATCACAGATAAGAGAAGAACAGATGAGGATGGATACTAGTCTAGACTAACTGCAAAGCACCCTTTCTGGCGACTCACTTGACCCTTTTTTTCATCCGCTCTTTTATCTCCTGAACTACCCCAAAAAAAAGGCGGGTCTCTTTTGTGTTTGCAGGATACGACTGACGTGGTACCACGTATTCTCTTGGTCGATCAATCAACTACTTTTAGATTTCCGGCTTGGTATACTAATCATGCCCAGACAAATTGAATCAGCTCCGAATTTTGGGGGCCAGAAACTGCGCCTTTTCTATATTTTGTTTAATTTATTTACTTATTCTCTTCCTTTCTCCCCTTTGTTGAGAGCCTGGGATTGAAACATCTATGCACCGGAATAAACTACTAGAATAGGTGATGATGTCCATTTTTCATAACCTGCATTGCCCTGGGCTTGTTTTGTGCAGGTATGGGCGGGGAACGACTGTATGATGAGATAACATAGACGAAACAATCAGGGGGGGGG
>NW_022156720.1:1935881-2126204 GCF_004355905.1 Pyricularia grisea
GGGGGGGGATAAAGATAAAAAAGATCATAAACACACACACACACACACACGAAGGGAAAAAGACCATCCCCATCAACCCTTTCTTCCCTGCTCGGCACTTGCTGCACAAATCTGGGGCCGAAAAGGCGGAGAAATAAAAAAAAAGGGTGGAGATTGGAAAAGGAGGGGGTGGGTGTGATGCCGAGTTTTACGGGATATTGGGATTTGTGCCGGTTATGGCAATCAATCAATCCATATGGGTAAGGTAGCTTGGTGCTTTGGGGGGTTATGTTGGTGAATTGGGGCTGGCTGGCTGGCATTGCCCCAGCAAGAACGGTGACTGACTAGGATGGATACATTATATTGTACTACGATTACGTCGTTTTTTTTCAATGTCTCTTACTCCCGAATTTTGAGAGACCTTTTATTTATTTATTTATTTTTATTCCGTTAGTTGTTTTCTTTTTTTTGGGCTGCCTCCTTACCTTACTCAGCCTTTATGGTTTTCTTCTACCCGACCCCCGACTCGGAGCATACGTACTTTTCTGTTTATCAAAAAACATTAGTGCCCGGGCTGTGCCCTTTTTTTTTGTGGTTGTCAAGATATCCTAGCCTAGGCTAGTGATTTTTCTTTTTGGGAGAAAGTTGTGCGTTGTGTGCAAAGAAGAAACATTCAACAAAAAAAAAAAAGAAACACGCAGATGGAGTCGATACACGACGGAGATTGGGCCACATGATGCCTTTTTCAAGCAGTCACCCGAGACATATGGTGCTAACAGAAGTGAGAGGGCGGGGGGCGCCGATTGGTTTGTTTAGTCAGGTTTTCCCGGGGAGGGGGGCTGCTTTTTGCCAAGCCTTTCTATACAGTATGAACGTGGTAGAAACTGGCTATGTTTTTCCCACGTAGGTAGGTAATAGTCATGATCTTGCCGTTTCCGTCCCTGGCTTTTCCCCAACATCCACATAACCCTTGACACCTTCCTCACTTGGGCCTACTTTTTTTTTTTTTTTATTCGATGCCTTGGCTTTCTTTCTTTTTTTTTTTTTTTTTTTTTTTTTTTTTTTTTTTTTTTTTTTTTTTTTTTTGTCTGTGTGCCCAACCAAACCATGTTTTGATGAAGGAATAATGCAGTGAGAAAGGGGCAGGTGACGTTACGGCACAGTAAACCCGAAATTGTCCCTTTCGTCACCCGCTAGCTCGGTGTGTATGCGTTCATATCTGTCTTGTTGTCTATCTTATCCTTGTTTCCTTAATCGGAGACGGATTAGAACAAGTATAATTATATTAGTATGTCATCAGGTTTATCAAAACGCCATGAGGCTTGACAAGATAGGAGAGGGACGAAAATTATCTTTCAGCGGGAATGGAACACGAGAAAGACCACAGCACGCCCCTTTTGTGTTGATTGGTCGATTCCAAAGTAGAGCAATTAAGAGAGAGGGGGGGAAACATGGTGGAATAATATAATAAGCGAACGGGGGGGAATAGTACAGTGCAGGACAAGACAACAGGGTACAGAAAAAAAAAAAAGCCACGCTGTACCTTGCAAAGGACAGCACAAGGACAGCAGAGGACGGTGGTTGTTTGTACATTCGCCAAGATGTGGTAATACATTAGATTTAAGGGGGCAACGATCACTCGTTGCATGCTCTTCATATTTAATCAGGACCTCGCGCGCGTGACCATGAGTGAAGGTAAATCAAAACAATATCCCGGAATCACAATCCAACTTGTGATCCATGCTTCCCAGACTCCAAGGTGGTAGGTAGTATGCATATAGTAACAGGGAATCCCATACTTGCCAAGCAACCATGGTAACAAATGAGGAGAACCCAGAAAAAAAACCCCCGAGTAAAAAGCAATGCCTTCTACGCCTCTTTATGCGAAATGCTTCAGTACATCATGATGCTGGGGTCTGACTTGTTAGATCAGCAGACCCAGTAGAACGCCACAAAGAAAATAGAGATAAGAGAAAAAAAAAACACAGAAGAAAATGATCAGATGAGATTAAGCTTTCCAATCGATCGCAATCTTTTTCCCCTTTCCAAAACTCCCATTCTAAATCCCATGCTTTCAAAGCTCCAGCCATGCAATGATTGATCGCCACCATGATCAAGATAGTAACAGAGGACATGTGTCTCTCGTCGCATTTTTGGAATCGAGGAAGCGGGGAACAAAGGTCGCTCCAGTCAGCCGAGCCCAGCTTCTCCGAAATGAAATCTCCGCACGGGAGGTTGCATAGCGGGACTGAGGTATGGTACCCAGAAGGATGCTTCTCCCCAGGAATGCCACCCCCACTCTGTCCACCTTTACGCCACTTGGGGCATCGGCAACCACCCAGCACTTGGTACGTCCTGTCCTTGAAGTGATTGAGATGCCGCGGACAAGCGCTCGGCGTTGTCAAACAGCGGCCTCGACAGGCCCATCCTGAAGTCGCCTTGATGGTCATCCAAGACGTTGCATCGTTCATGTGCTCGTGAGTCGTGGGAGCGATTCAGCCTCGTGCTAAAATGGCCTTTCCCACTACAGTCGTGATGATTTTTGTTCGTAGATTTGAAACGGTATTATCGTCAAGACAATACAGCTTGCAAAGGACCTTTAGCGGCTGACCATGGGCGTAACGAGCTCAATGCTTTTTGGGCGCGAATATGTGGTGGACCGGCGGGGGAGTGGCCTATCAAGTGATGGCACATCGCTGTAGTCGGCATAGTACGCGCTGTTGTCGTATGTCGACGAGTAACCCTTCTTGGGGTTAGGTCTGCTCGAGTATGAAGTCGCGGGGCTTGGCGCACCGCGGGCCGAGGCTGCCGTGTTGTAGGTGTGATATACGCTCGCGGTTGTGGGAGATGGCGGGCTGTCGTCCTGAATTGACAGAGACCTCAAGGCAGACAGCGTAGGGCCGTGGTATGCCATACTCGAAGTGGCCGGTGGAGAGTAGTGCATCGAGCTGGGCCTCGATGGTGATGCTCGGGGAATGATATCCCTCGACTCCGAGTATTCAACAGAATAATACGGATAGTTTGTCGACGTATACGATACGGGGCTGGCGTATGACCCCCTCGATGAAGAATGCTGTGACGATGGCGTTACTGCACTCGAGTTATGGTCGTGCACGCGACAGCTGTAGTATTTTGTCAGTCGTTGTACTTCTGACGTAGGTGTGCCATGGCACTTTGTCTCACACAGGTTGGTCGCACTTACGTTTCTGAGCAGTATAAAAACCGATCGTCCTGTGGTACAAATTGCTTTTCACAACTCATGCTGTAACCCTGTTAGTTGAACAAACTCTCCCCATAAAAGGCACATAGAAAAATGAAGAAGGGACCCGGACAAGTCCGGAGATGCAGGGACAAGAGCGCCAATCCCCGCCGAGACGACCCCAACGTCTCCGCACTTGAGCTGGAGGGGGGAAGTAGCTTGGCGGGTAGCCAGGAGAGGAACAGCCAGATCTCGAGCCAGTCAGGCTAAGCGAGGAAATCTGCTCCCCAAGGTGAAAGATTCTAGGGTGCTAGCTGACGAGATGTGAAAATGTGCACTTACCAGTATTGAGGGAAGCTTTCCCTCTGCTCCTCATACCAATGTTCTTGTTCTCTATCCCAGTCTCTCTCGCGATCTCTTGAACTCCTGCTCCCCGACTTGTGGGATGATTGGGTTGTTGTTCGCCTCGTCATGTTGGGTCGCGAGGATGATGATGGTGGTGGCTTGGAGCGAGTGGAGGAGGTCTGAGAGTGTTCGGATACGGATACGGGTTTCTTGACTTCTGTGGTCACTGATGGTCCATGACCCGATCTCCGCCTGGAGGAAAGATACATTTGGAGAGGAAGGGGAGGAGGGAGAGAGGGGATGCTTTATGACTTTTTAAGAGTAGTGGACAGGGGTGGGTGTGGGTGTTGAGTGGTATTACACGCAACAAGGGGAGGGAGACAAGCTGAGGACAGCAACCCAAGTAAGGTACCAAATAACGTCAGGTCGTCCCGGAAAGAAAGAAAAAAGAATGGTAGAGCTAACAAGGAATAGCGAAAAAAGAGAGAGAATAAAACAAATAAAATAAGATAAAATAAAAAGAGATAGAGAGACGAGGCACAAAACGAGTTTAGTTTCCTCAGGTCCCGCGGTGTCCGTCCCAAAGAGGAGCAGGTAGTTGTCTAGAAGTAAAGTGACGCCAGGGCTGGCAAGGGATTGGACGACCGTTGGTGGTACCCACCCTTTTGTGCAGCGTAGCGTGCCTTTGCCTTCTGATGCGATGTAGCGGCGTGCGTGAGCACCTTTTTGGCACCCAAGAAAAAAAATAATCACCTCAACCTGGTGCTTGTGGCAGCCCCCAGCAGGGCGCGAGGCGGCGTGGCAGGGTTCAGCGGGGGGGTTACTGGCAGCCGGGGGGAGCCTGGTAGGCTGGGGTGAA
The DNA here is from genome assembly GCF_004355905.1 of Pyricularia grisea. Classification (NCBI taxonomy): domain Eukaryota; kingdom Fungi; phylum Ascomycota; class Sordariomycetes; order Magnaporthales; family Pyriculariaceae; genus Pyricularia; species Pyricularia grisea. Next base: position 1,940,264 of record NW_022156720.1, read on the forward strand.
ACAGGACGTGGGGAAGGAAGTAACAGGCCGGCCTAGCTGGGGACTGGGAGGGTGGGCGGTTACGCTTGTGGGACCCGTTGCGTTGCTCAATTGTCGGGTCCAAAAAGAGACAATTTAATAAAATAAAAAAGAAATAAAAAAAAGAGTCGTCTGGCTGGCTGGCTGGGTCTGGCGTGACGATCAAAGGGCGTGGATGCAAGATGTGATGTGGCTTGATTGTATCCGATGTTTTGCTGCTGTCCTGTCCGGGCTGTGGTTTCTTTTTCCTTGTGTGTCTGCCTGTCTTATTCTTGTTGAGTGTAACCAAACGTGGGTGTCTGTATTTTTTTCTTCGTTTTGTGACTTGACTTGACTAGACTGACTGCCTGTCCGTCAGTCTGTCTGAGTGAAATTCGTCCCAATTTTTGGGTTCTTCTTATTCCTTCCCTTGAGTTTACCAACTGACTGTCAAACAAAAATAATAAAATAAAAATAAAAAATATATAAAAAAAAAGCCACCAACCCCGGCAAATGTTGACAGGGTTCTCAGGCAAGCAACTGGTGGCGAGCGATGACGGAACGCCGGAACCAACAAATTGCGTGCTTGCTCTAGGTAGTGCAATCCAATGTATGTCTGGAATTGGCTTGGTTTCGACGTCTGGTCTTGTAGCTGGTTTCAATGCGAGCTAGCTAGGGGACGCGCAGAAAAGATGGCAGCTGACCACGGATTTTCGTGGGATTTTGATGGGGGGTCGGGGGTTTCCCAGGTCGAGGTTCAAGGTACAATGTCCCAGAGGTATCGTACCTAGTCAGGTTAGGTACTTTGAACCAACCAAAGTACCGTAGGTTCCTAACTCTCTACAATAGATACCTGGTCGGTAGGTATCCAAATATTGTGGATTGATTGATAGGGATTGGGCAGGGGCAGCTGTGTAGGTAGTTTGGTAGTTTCTCAGCCGCTAAAGACCTAGGGCGTGCTTGGTTTTCCTCGTCCTTCAAATGTAGACAGACTCCCGAATGGTGGGTGGATCGATAGTGGGTAGCTCCGTTTATGTAGTATTTAGTAACCGGCAGGCAACAAAAGTCACCAAGTCCCTCGCAAGGTAGGTAGGTAGATCATCAACCAACTTGGATCTCGAGGGAGTAGTCGTCCAGGACCACAAGATGATTATGGTGATGATAATCGATCAATCGTTCAAAGAATCTTGGCTTCTTGTTTTCGGCAGGGTAGGTAAGCTTGCTGATCCTTTCTGATGATCCCGGCTGCGTGGGAAGTTGCTGATGCACAACGGAACACAAGATCTCAGTTAACTACCAATCGGTTGGTGTTTTCTAAACCAACTTCTCGCAAGACGTTGGACGAGTCGTAGTCGAGGGCTGAAGCGGACCTCGGTGTCGATCTCTATAACTCTGCCTCTCCGATGCCGCACCGGGATGTTATTCGGAGTGATGTCTTTGCGTGGGCCTTTGGATTTGAAGATTTCATCCGATGGATGCTGCAGTAACAGGTGAGGTCACCGTACTTAAGTTGTATGGTCAGGTGTCTTTTTTTATTTTTGTTTACTTGCTTGCTCAAGATGGGATTGAAATCAACCGAAAGAAGCTCGTGAGGAAAGGGATCGGGACCAGTTTATCTGATCAATTGCTAGTTGTTGAAGACACCAAAATTCGAGAATTATTTGTCTGAGGTGAGAACTACAGAAACCATGGGAAATTGCTCCAGTTTATACCAAGTTCGTAACATATTAGTAAAGGCCCAGAACTCAGATATGACCCCTCGTACACCTCGGCCGCGATTGCAAATTTCCCGATTTTTTTTTTTTCGTTTTTTTTTTTTTTTTTCTAACGGCGTGCCCGAACGGCTGTTGATAATCTTTGCTATCTCAAGCTCATGGCTCATCAGGTACCACAATTTTACGATAAACCCTTGTGTTGGGGCCCGTTCCTGGTGGAGAAACTGGAGGAGTTTATCGGTGGGGGATTGACGCCCAGCCGAAAGCGGAGCACCTGATCTTCCCATGCCGCACGGGGAATTGAACCAATCACGTCATTTGTTCCGGTGTCGTGATACTGAGATATCCACTGCCCCGCATCGGCTCGCTTCGGTTTTTTTTTTTTGGTTTTTTTTTTTGTTCCTCGTCCCTTCTGGTTGCGAAGCTCTGGTTCCTGGTGATAGTGTAAGGTAGGGAAGAAAGTGCAGTAGGCCCAATAAAGCCGGTCTTGCCACCGTCGCGCACCTTACTTAGACTTACTAGAGATGGCGAGACGGTCCAGGTTTTTATTTATTTTTATTTTTATTTCACATGAAAGCGGTGTGTATTTGCGGTGAACTTGGCCCGTCGTTCGCCTTTTGCTGATCTCTCCTATACCTGGGGCTTTTGGTTCTTCTCATGCCTGCTCAATAATGCAACTCCAAGAATTGAGTCGCATATACAGGAAAGTACTCGTAGTAAGTAGCATACGAACACTAAAAGATGGGGGCTATGCCCTGGATTTCAGGGTTCCACGCTGATTGATTAAATCCAATAGGGTTGCATGACCGGCACACACGGTCTTGATGGTCACCACAAAGCCGCATCCGGCCGATAGAAAAAGAAATAAAAGAGGGGGCCACCGGACATACCAAGACGGTGGGGATCCCGGCGGGGAAAAGAAAAGAAAGAGCGGGTGGGTGATAGGCAGTGATGCGTGTGAAGGGGGCACGTAAACACAATTTTTGGGCGCCCAGGAGTGGAGGGCGTGCTTGATCTACAGGCCACGGCAGGCTTTGTGATGTCCCACGTTATTAATAACGAGTACCACAGTTGGTTCAATTGGGCTTGTCCAGCCGAGAAGAAAAAAGTATAACAACAATAACAAACACCACGACAGGCATTTCCCGGCGGCACCCGAACTTTTTCGTCGAAAAAAAAAAGACAAAGCAGACTCATTCACAATTGCATGGACTGCCGGTCAAATCTATCAACTAAACAAACTCCCAAGCCAAGACCCCTTCTCGAATCACGTTGCTGCATGTGGAACGGGCTCCTGCAGAAAGTCTGTGCGGAAAGGTGCACATCACAGATATGACGAGCTTTGGTCTGCAGAAATGAAATTAATAAACTTCTGTTATTACCTACGACGGCCGGCCAAACCTCATCAAGTTAGCGAGGGTAGGCAGGCAAGGCAGGTACATGACGGTAATCGGTTGCTTTACGGATATAAACAAGAAAAGTTGACCTGACGCTTCGGTCACCCCCTACCTTCCTTCTGGGAGGTTCGCATTAGCTAACGAAATCCCATGCTCATTTTCCTCTAGGCCCCCAAGGCCTTTCGGTTGGGAAACAGCCCGGCCTTGCAGCTGACAGCAAAAAGATTTATGACTAGTCATTTTCTTACCATCCCGCTCGGCTTTGAAGAGACGTGATAGACACGCACCGATAGCCGCACAACCTGCCGACGCTCAGTATTTTGTGAAAATATGTACTATAATAATTATGTGGAACCCAGATGTGTATATGATGTCTATCCCAGCTGAGTGAGCATACTACCTAATGCCAGGCACAAACTGACACTGACGTTTTGTGAACAACTCCAGCCATACGCAGTAGTTACAAAAGACAATTTAGGTACCACCACATACTACATACCTTGTGTTAGATAGCGCATTTCCATGGCTACCCCGCAATGTTTGTTTTTTTTTTTTTTTTTTTTTTTTTTTTTTTTTTTTTTAGTTTTTTTTAGGAAGGCTCTAATACCTAAAATCTGAGCTGAATAAGCGTCGCCATCGCCTCGTCGTCTTTTGACGAAACAAGGCCGGTCCGATCAAGCTCTGCTTGGAACCTCGTCTAGACTAGCGGCATCTAACTGGAATGATTCTGGGCGGAGGCCCCTGTTCTGTTCCTTTCTTTTAGTGCCAGAACGAGAGCCTCGTCTCACATAATCAGCCTGCTTGTAATCCATCATCCCCTTTGGCTTTTTTTCTCTCTTATCATCTCCTTGACAAACCCCCGTGCCGTCACAATTTGTTTTTACTCGTAGAATCTGTGTCGTGATCCAACAGAGTGTCTAGGGGTTATCAAGTACCCACAAAATAATAAGTCATTCCCCAAGGTCAAAAGCAAAAAGGCAAGAAAACGGCCCTGTCATCTGTCATCAGGCTTGTCTAATCCAAGTATTATCCATAACCAACCACAAAGTTTTATGGGCACCATTCAGAGTATCGCCGAACATGACCCGATTGCTTTTCCGGACTGCTTTTGCACATCAACGGCCCCATTCGCTCGCCGAAAGTGCACGTGGCTTTTGTTGCTTAGGTGAACGGGCGCAAAGGACACCGAGAGCGGCCGGGGACGGCCTGCTCACCTATCACCCTCCGCACCTGACAGGGAATTTGCTAGTTAATTCGAATTGTTTGGCGTTCGATTTTTTTATTTTTTTCCAAAAAAAATTTCTTATTGAACCTTGACAGAAAAAGGTACCGATAGCGTCATCCTAAGACGGTATTCAACAAAAGTACGTGTCTCCGTGGCTGTGACAGGAAGAACACACACGCACACCCCTCCTCGGCAACTGGTCATCGTATCCTCTCACGCCTGACTCTTCTTTTTTTATGGCTTGCTGCTTAAACAATCCTTGTCTTGTTTATCAGGGTGCGCTTTTGCATGAAAAGGCTTACGGGAGACTGTCCATTTACAGTTATTGTCTAGCAACAAGCGAAAAAGCAGAATGACAAGAAATTAATGAAAAGAAAGGGGGAGAAAAATCCCCCCAATCCCGTTCATTCTAAACGACTTTTCCCCAGCAATCAGGGACGCTAGATACCTGCCGTTCCTCTGCCACAACAACCTAAATGGTGAGCCAACCTTTTAAACAAATTGTCCCGCGTGGGGGTTACGCAGCTCCTTCTTCATTCATGCCTCGTTATTTTGTGGTTTTTGTTCCCGCTTCTGTCCAATCTTTTCTGTTCCGTGTCTTCACAGAGCTAGAGCCGAGGCACACGAAAAAAAAAAAAAAAAAAAAAAAAAAAAAAAAAAAGCATGTACGACCAACAATGGTTTTGGGAACTTAATATCAGGAACATCGAGTTGCATTGCATGAGAAGCTGCAGCAGCCAGAAAGTAGCTCTCCTTGCAGATGACTGCGACATCAGGGCGGAGGGAGGGATAGCAAGAAGAAGAAAGAAAAGAAAATGAGGCATGGCACTTTGGTGTGTGTGTGTGTGTGCGTTGCGCGTACTGTCATGGTGGCCAAGACCAAGCTACCATTGGCAGAGGACCACGGTCTTGGTCTCCCAATTACTGCTTACTGCTTGTGAATGAATGCTACGCTGTATCATGAGGCTGTCGAGGCTACGTACCAACTAAAATCCCAGCGACCCTCTTGCCAATGGGCAATGCACACCTGTGAGGGGGTTTCTAGATACGTATATGACGATGCCATTTATTTTACAATCCGCCACAAAATATTTAACCGAAGAGGTTTCACAGAAACTGCTTACTTGGCCAAGAGTTCTAGAGCCAAGTCTTTTTTTTTTTTTTCCCAGCGAAAAGAAACCCCTCGGGATACCAAGAAGGACAAGAGGTGCGGATTTTCAATCGTCACACAAAACTGAAGTCACTAAAAATTTATTCCGTGGATGTCGATCGGGGGTTGGTTCGTCATCCTGCATATTCTTTTTCTTTCAACTCCTCTCCCCTTGGAGTTGCGAAAAGGAAAATCAAACTGCGGGGTGGGTGAGAAGCTGCGGAAAGGATTAGACTAAGGTAAGGTAGGGAGGTGGATGGCGTTAGTGATTGAAGCTAGTTTTCGCATTGTCAACCAAGTGGAATCATGTTTCTTCTCCTTCTCTTTGTTTGCTTATTCTTTACTTCTTTTGTGCCATGTGGAAATAAGTATGTATCCCGCTGCATGTCGATCCCAGAATGGAAACAAGAAGCGCGGGTGAGACCGACAAGGGGATTTAAAGAAAAAAAAAAAAAAAAAAAGACAGTGAGATTCCATTGCATTGGTACCAAGTATAATGGCAATGCCGAGGACTCTTGCCGTACTCTTTTGTCAAAATGTCATTTGTTACCTAGGCCTGGACTTCGCCCCGAGGCTCTGGGAACGAATGGGCTTTGGCTTAACAGGAATCAATTATACCCCACGATAATGATGTTACAGTCCCCTTACGCCCCCCATTTGAGGTTATGTAAAAGTGCATACAAGTACAAAGCCGTCATCAACACCGTCCTTCTCGGCGTACCCTAGAACTACGAAGTTGGACAGCCAGAATCAGGAGGCTGCAGATGATGGCTGCACTAGTCTAGAATTGTTCGCTTCCAAATGTGTTAGCTGTGTGTTGCTGCCTTGTCCGAGACACGCAGGGAGGGTCTGTTCAGCCGCTCGTCAACCCCGTTGCCCCGATGTGTGTATATGGCTTTTCTTTTTTTCTTTTTTTCTCTCTCTCTGTTACAAGATTTGCTTCGTCACTCCTCCGAATCTAGAATTAGCGTGTCGATAATAGTCCCCCAAAAGATCTACAGCAGATCAGCCACATGAGCTGCTCAAAATTCCAGACCAAACAAGCCTGCCTAGTGCGGTCAGACGGTATCCGTTATCGCGGGAGACCCTTGACCTCTCTGTTACCCTCGCTTCGGGGATTTGATTCGTATCTCTTTGAAACGGGATGTTCTAGTCTCTAGATAAAGAATGCGTAAGAGGGATTTTGAGAGCCCAAAAAAAAAAAAAAAAGCGTAAGAACAGAGACCAGTCCCACCAATCCTATTTTTGGAACCTACACCTTTTTCTTTTCTTCTCGTTATCTACAGCACATCTCCGGACTCATACAACCTCAAGGGTCCAAGGGTCTTTTTCCTCGGCTCTTGCATCTTACGTGCTTGTGCTTTAATAATTGTTGTGATGGATTTAAGCGAAGGTTTTGGGTGGTTCGGATATAACTTTTCTTCTTCTTTTTTTCTTGGCCGTCTAACAAGATCACGTCCCGATGTCGGGCAAACTAAGAGCGAAGAAGAAATATGGGATCCACGAGGATATTTTGACGCTCGACGGACAATTGAAAAAAAAAAAAAAAAAAAAAAAAAAAACGAAGAGACTTACCCCAACGCCAAGATTAACTCCTCGGTTTATTTAATCTATCACAATCGTCAGGAAGAAAATAAAAGACGAAGAAGAAAAGGCCTAGACCCGTCAGCCACTTATGCAAAGTGCAACATCTAGCACGCGAAATTGACCAAGAAAAAAAAAATCTGAACTAAATTGAATGACGGGACTTTGACGCCCACCAATTGATGATCGATCGTTCATCACCTATCCGTACGAGATGCTTCTTCTCGTCAAGCAATTTTCTGACCCTGGGCGATTAGTGAAAACGCGGGGGGCGGTACTTTGTGTTCCCCCTGGGTTTTTTTGTAACCAAACCCTTGTAGAACAGTAGTAGTTGGAACATGACAAACAAAGTCAATGATACACCAGCACGCCATAGATGTGTTAGACAAGTGACATGCGTCACACACATAGTGAACCCCGTTCGCTGGAACGTCTTACATGTCATTACGGAGAGTATACAGCATCATGTCGCCGGCTGCTTCGGGTAGGTAACACTAGTTACACATACTACTATATTCATTTGTGTTCCTTCTCCTTGTTCTGACGGGTAGATATAGTCATCGTGATAAAAAATGGAAGACCCAAAAATGTCAAACCATCGTCGTTTGGTAATGTATTTTGTCATTTGAGTTTATGGCGTGCGCAAAGAAAAACATCGCTATCCAGACTTGCATCAATCACATCATCACCCTAATAAACACCCCCTAATTTTTACCCAACTTTCTCCCATCATGTCGTGTAACAATCATGAGTTTGGCGCTTTTTCGTCGTCATCGGCCACGACAAGCACACAACCCTTACCGCATTTTTTTTTCTTCTGTTTTTTCTATCCCACCATCCACTTTCGCTTCCACACTTTTTTGTTTTTGTTTTTGCCACTCGTCAACGCAACCCTGATCTGATCTGATCGGGTCCTGACTTTGAAGCCCCTTGCAATACCTACCACTGAAAAAAAAGAGGAGGGATGGGAGCCGAGAAACAAAAACAAGGGAGTCTTCCCGTCCACGCGGGTGCAATCCCGATTCAAACCACCCCAGCTCACCGGTGCGGGTATCGATACATGAACAACATCGGTGAAAGGCAGGGAATGAGATCTAGAGCAAAACGTTTGAAAAAAAAAAAAAAAATCTGTTTCTCATCGTTCTAATTCTTTTCTTTTCTCTGGTTATGATGGATCTACTTGCAGCCTGACCCGTTCTCCGTCCCGCGCTCGCATCCATCCTGCTTTCCGTTTCCAGTACCGACGTTGAACTCCCCCTCCCCTTGCCCCCATCGTTCATGGCTTTGTCGGTCGGTGTCGGATTAGAGCCTGAATCTCCATAATAAAAATTTTATCTCCCTTTTTTTTTTATCGTTTGCTCTGGATGGACTTGCTTTATATGTACATGTGGATTGTCGTTATCGCGTTAATACCTGTGGATTTCAGGATTTTTTTTTTTTTTTGCGTAAAGATCGTCGTGAAACATGGGGAAATATCTACCGTAAAGTGGACCTCTTGTAGATAATGAGTAAAATATCTTGTACCGCTTAGCAACCTGTCGCCGGTGGGACTTGCGGTCAATTTCTTTTTTCTTTTTGCCAGCAGTGCCTTGTTCTATGACAATAGCCGGACTAGCCGAATCATATGGCAGGCAATGTCCGCAATTGTTTCCAGCAGCAGCAAGACAAAGCAACAAGTCTTGGGAAAAGCTAGCCTGAGCGCGCGTATCAATGAATATCAAATCATCCGGCGGGTTCCAACTGATATCCTATCCTCGACAGGCGGTGTGCCATGGTCCGGCGACGTGGATATCTCGCGGAGTTGGAGGCTCTGCGCCCCGGGGTCGGGGGCGGATGCTGTCTCCATCGCCCCGTGGCCAGACGCAACGGGCTCCATCAACTTGGGACCTAGACAAAACTCTTCGTGGTCGTCTAGAAAGACCCGCCACGACCCTCGCGATGGGCCACTCTTTATGCTCGGTAGGAGCGGCATGTCCAACTGACTGACCTGTGGCGTCCAGCCCCGCCTCGGCGGGTCGAACGGTGGAGGAGGACCGCGCGGTGAGAGCGGCGACACTGCGTCGCTATTGCCGTGGCTATCCGTCTGGCTGGGTAGGCTGTCGTCTTCCGGCGGCATAGGAAGACGCCGTCGTGCGCTTTGGCTATCGTCTAGTGGTGGGCTGTGGCGCCGGTCGAATTCCATGTCCCTGTTCATCGGGGCTTCTAGATCCCCTGCATCAGAGTTGGCCACAGAGCCTGCAACCAGTTCTATCGGTACAATGGTGCCTTCCAACTCCGCTATCTGCGGTGGATCAAGCCCCGGGCTTGTAAACGAGTGTCGACCTGTGGCCAGCGTGCTGCTGGCTGTTGTCAGGAAAGGAGACAATGGCGGATTCCATGATTCCACTGGTGATGAACCTTCTCCCGGCGTTGCGGTGAACTGCATGGCGGCATCCCATTCTGTTTTTTCTACCCCGTCTGTCTCGAACCTCTGCCCTTCTGAACTCAGCTCGGCTCCATGGTTGTTTCCGATCCCGCCCTGTTTGCTCAGTGGAGCATTTTGATTTTGTTCATGCTGCTTCTGCCTTCTCTTGCGCAGGAAACACATAACAAGGGTTGTAGCTGAGACAAGCATCGCAATGAGTGCTATCGTTGCACCTATCGCGATGCCAGCGATTTGTCCGGCATTCATCGCTGTGTTCGGTTGGTGTGTCGAAGCAGGAATATATCGGGTCGGCGACCGCGTCGCACTCAAAACCTCCCCGGTCCGGGTGATAATGACGCCCAGGTCCGGGTTGTTCCATCCATAAATTGGTTGCGACACCGTGGCACCACCGGTAGCGTCGCCGCCGATGACTGAGACTACACGGCTGGGTATCGCATGACGCACTTCCTGTTCCTTGTATAACTGCCATGGATCGGGCGCCCCGAAGTCGATGTTGTGGGTGCCCCATTGAGTCGGGGTGTCGCAATCCTGCGTCAGCGGAAAGGTGCCACCGATAATCAGCATCTGTCCACCTCCTGCTCCGCTGTACTCGTCATTGCTCTGAGGCGGCACAACGTTGCAGGTCAAAGTGTGATGGGGGTATTTTCCTGTGCCGTTGCGATCCCTTGGTTCCAGCTTGATCCACGTGAAGCTGGGGATGGAAAGGACGTAAACGTCGTCGAAGCCGGCTTGTTTATCCGGCGCAATACCCATTCCGCCGTAGAGATATATGTTGTAGCTTGATCTGTCGGCGGCCCAGGTCACGTCCATGCAGAACCGCCGGCGCATGTCAGGCACGTCACCAGTGGCATCCTGGGTATACCACTTTGCGTTGAGAACATCTAAGAGGATAATTTTGGCAAGAGACTGCCCTTTAATCGCCGTGCCGTTTCCCGACAAGTCGGTTATGCCCCCTATGTACACCAATATGCCGCCGTCGGCAGCAGGAATGAAGACCATTGAGCCTTCTGCCCGCGGGATATCATCGGGGCCGGTGTCATTGCTCCAGCTGTTCGAATCGTAATCGTATGTCACCAGATATGAGGTTGCGGTAGGCAAGCCTTGCCAACCTGGAACTGTCGAATTGGACATCCATCCGCCGTAATAATCTATTATTCAAGAACTTTGTTGAGCACGAAACCTGGAAACACTGATTTGTTCATATATATATACTCACACCCTTTCCCTGTCCTGGAAACCCCGACACCGGCACCGTATGCTAAACGCTGGATTCCAATATCAGAGGGACCAAAGGAATCCCACTTGTCATATATGACGTCGTATGACCACAGCTCGAATGAGTTCAATCGCTCCGAGGCATCGTTTATGGCCCCGCCATACAGATAGAAACGCTTGTTCACATCATCTGCCCAAAGCACTCCACCACTGACTTGGGGTATGCTTTCGTTTTTCGAGAGGTTAGCATACAGTTGAGGCATGCCGCTGGGGCTGCTAGAATCAAGATCTTGGTATAGTAGCCAAGTGTCTAATGCGTCCATGTCAGCCAGGTCCGCTCCTCTAGCTTTGACCTCCAACTTTCCACCACCCTGTCCCATTGCCTTTTGCTTACTTGATTTGTTTGCTGGATACTGGGACATGGGGCTCCAGTTGATGAAGCCTCCATCAATATAAAGCTTGCGGTCGATGATAGCCGTTTGATGACCAAATCGGCGGCAAAAGTTCCTAGCCGGATCATGTTGCTGGTTGGAGATCTGTACCAGGATGAGCAAGACCGAATACAACTGGGGACTGAAGCCCGGGCCTTGCCCACCCTGACGCCATGCCGGTGAGATCATGCCTTGTTCCCCTTTGATGTCCAGAGTTTCCTGCTGCCGGCGGCCACATATGCATGCTGGCAGCTATCTCTAGAATAGTTCATCTGGAGGAAATGTGTGATCAATCACAAAGCAAAATGCTCGGAGCCGAGTGTATTGTATGGAGTTTAAACAAGACAGAAAGATGACGGCGCGAGGAACTACCCGCTCAAAAGTGCCGCACAATCACAAGCAATAAGTTGTCCCTCCCGGCCCCTAGACCTAGGTTAGGAGGAGGCTTGGGTCTCGGGCTCACGGTAAGGAACAAGCTGCGCCTACCGGACTAGCAGCCCGGGCCAGCCGGGGTAGTAAATACTCAAGCTACCTCGTTCGTATTGGATCACCCTTGGAAGCGTATTGGGAAAGGCTTACGCTAGAAAGTAGTCCGAACCACTTCCTCGGGTTGAAACCAGCACGTCAAGAGAGCGAGCGAAAGCGAGGTGTAACTACTGGTAAGTCTGGCTGACTGGGTATAGCAGACTGATTAAAACCGGGGAGAACAACTATAGTTGTCTTTAAACAAAACGGAATAAAGTTAAACGCCCTCCCCAGAGGGCCAGCAGCGCGCCGCTGCAGGAGGCAAGGCAAGAACCCTCGGCGCTAAGTCGAACAAGTTTTGCACTTGAGTAAGAGTAAATGCTCTCAATCAAGTCTCGCCTGGCCTAGAGGTGCCGCTAAGCACAGCAATGCTCAGCAAAATGTAGTGAAAGTTTGAGCATTCCGGAACTTCCCATTTTGGCCTAGGCAGACAGACCAATACTGATTGATAAAAAGATCAAGACTTCTTGAACAACCCTCGATTGACGACTGATATACTGCCGACGACCAATGCCGAAAATCAGCACATAGTTAGTGCTGTGCAAGTTTCAGGGGATTTGTTTTTTTCTTTTGTAATCAATGAAGCAAGCTTTAATCAAGGACTTGTATCGACCTGAAAGCGTTACGTAGGTGTCGTAGCTAATTGCTCCAAGAAATGTCTTGAGCGGACAAGGCTTGAATGGTCTCTGTTCGGGTTCGGGTGAATTTATCCAAGTCAAAGTTTGATCAAACCCAGCCATTCACAATTTGACCTGGTATCCAGGACGATGATGTATTTTGTGACTTGGTGTTGCTTAAGGTCAACCTTGATCGGTCGTGGCGATGCAGGGTAAGTTTGATGTCGGCTGCCTCTGAAGAAAAGCGATTTCACATTGGTAAGCTGCAGTATCTTTGATGTGAATGCTTGTTTATGTATGATAAATGATATTTAGCGATCGGTGTTGAAGAATCACTACATCTCTGTGTCTCAAAGTTAATATGCGTAGTGAACATCGAAAAAATAAATAAATGAATAGGGTAATGTGCGTGTACATTTAAGTTCAATCATGAGGCAGGACTCAGGAGTACAGGAAACATTTGTGGGGCTTCCCATCGCCGCCAGTGGATAGTCCGAAGGCGACGACATTCTTTGGTGCTCGTGCAAGGGTGAATGAATTTACGTACCGATTAAGTCTTCACCATCACAACTTTTCCCCCACCAACGCAGCCCAGTTGCCCAGCCTTCATGATACTGCCGACAAGACAAAGTATTGAGGCTTGCTGACTTAAAAAAAAAAAAACCCCCCCGATCAAAAAGGATAAAAATAAGGGACACACAAAAATGAGCGACAGCACATCTACAGAAGCGGCAGCTGTTGCCGAATCAAAGCCCGCCGGCAACGAGGCCACACCAACCAGCGACAAGACATCCACAGAGACAATCACCACAAGCACGCCGGAGCCGAGCAACACGGCCAAGACGGCGGCAGCGGAACGCATGGCCCGCTTCCGCGCGCTGCAAGCACGCGCCAAGACGTCATCTGACCAGAACCTCAAGGCGGCGACGGCCGAGTCGCGGCGGGAGGCGTCGGACCCGTCTCAGCTGACGGCGCTTCACCGGCGGCACGCCATCGCGTCGCACAAGATCCTCAAGGCGGACGTGGAGGACAGCGGCGGCGACTTTGAGCGGAAGCGGGCCTGGGACTGGACGGCCGAGGAGAGCGAGCGGTGGGACAAGCGCGTCAAGAAGAAGGAGGCGGCGCGCGACAACAACGCCTTCCAGGACTACAGGCACGAGGCCGAAAAGATCTACAAGCGCCAGCTCAAAAACATGCCTCCGGACATGGAGCGCTACGCAAAGGACAAGATGGCCGCCATCGACAAGGCCGCCGCCGCCGGGACGCTGGATATCGTCGAGACCGAGGACGGCGAGCTCATTGCCGTCGATCGCGCGGGCACCTTTTACTCCACCACCGACTCTACCAACTTTGCCAAGAACAAGCCCGACAAGGAGGCCATCGACAGGCTGGTCAACGACATGAAGAAGGCAGAGGACGTCGCGGCCAAGAAGAGGAAGGCCCGCATGGCCAAGAACGGAGAGGATGACGACGTCACATATATCAACGACAAGAACAAGCAGTTCAACCAAAAGCTGGCGAGGTTCTACAACAAGTACACCGCCGAGATCAGAGAAAGTTTTGAGCGTGGTACGATGATATGAGCCTACGGGGTTTTGTTTCCTTCCCTTTTTTTTTGTTTTGTTCTTTGTTCCCAGAGTATTTTACGATTACCACATGGCGACCGGTTGGGATGGCGTATTGGATGATTGGAATTATTGCGTAAAGCAGGCTCACTGGCCGGCAAGAGATTGATGGGTATCTAATAATACATGATGTACAACATGGCCCAACTCTGCTTCAAGTCCCACCTGAATCTGTTTCTTTCACAACATGCCTTTCCTCCAGCCTTTGTTGGCCAGCTCCTCAATTTCGGGCACTTCGATTGGGCCCCTGACACTCTCCTCGCTCAAAGCTTCAATCACTGCGGCGGCTACATCCTCTGCCTTGAGCGGCTTAATGGCTGCGGCGCCCAGAAAGCTCCCAAAAACTCCACCTGTGGTCCGGTTGAACAATGTACCGAGACCCGTAAGTGCCGCCATGGGAACCGTGAAAAGCCGGGAAGTATCGTACAAAAACGGCGCCCGGATGAAGACGCTGCGCATCCGGGGGAATTCGCTAGCTATGGTGCTCTCCGCCTCGCGCTTCGTGCTGAGGTACCTGGCCGGGAGCACAGGGGCGTTCCCAGCCGCCGAGATGTAGGCAAAGGCACCGACGTTCGCCTTGGAGGCTTCCCTGGCGAGCATGACGGCGCTGTCGCGGTTCATCATCTCGTAGGTCAGCTGGCGGGGGTCCGAGGGGGGTTTTGCCGCAAAGGCCTTCTTCAGGCCTTGGACGGGGTTCTCCCTCCCGGATATGGCGCCCTTGTAGTCGGCCTCGAGCAGGATGCCCATGCTGTGCACGACGTAGTCGGCATCCTTAACCAGGGGAGCCCAGGCTTCGGGCTGAAAGATGTCAGCCCGCTCCCAGCTGACCTGATGAGCCCACGGAGGCGGCGATGCCGTCGGGCCCACAGAGGCCCAGTGTGGTTCACCTGAGCGACTATTTTTTGAGGCTGAGATGTTAGTTGGATGATTTGATGAGAAGGGTCAAGAACAGTAAAGAAACCGGTGAACCAGCACCAGTATGCCTTGAGAATTTGAAAATAACATGCCTTATTGAAGTAACATCCCATCCTCTTGTGACACCATATTTGCAAATTCTTGATCCGAGAAAGCCGTTGCCTCCACAGACGACCAGCCGTTTGGCTGCAACTTTAGCAGCAGACATTCTTTTTTGGAGATGAGATAATAAAAAGAGGGACGTAGGTACACGCTTCAGGCTGGACAAGAATTGAAATAAAATGTTCTTGATGATCCTAGCTTGTCAATCGAATTGAACAAGGAATCTGAGGGTATCCAAATAAAGAAAAGGAGACTGAGAGAGTGAGTGTTTATGGTCTACGTCATGACGCCATCTACTTGACTTCAATGGAGCTTAAAGTGTTACTTTGAAATTCACAAGGCTGACAGCTCAGTGAAAGCTTCCAAAATAAGTTGAATGAAAATGGGGCGATTGAGACGCGCCACCCCACAAATTCCATCATCGTAACAAATCGGAGCTTCTAAACAGAGCGAGATGTTCTAACTTTTGCATGGACCTTCAACCAACCCCACTTTTGGTAAACCAACAGGGTGCTCAGGTGCGTTTACAGCAGAGGTGAGGCTGCGATTTTCTTTTTCCGCGTTGCGCAAGGGCGAAACCACAGGACTGCCATTACGTTCGCTATTCTCCCACCATGGCACCACAGAACAACCTGGGCAAGCGCGTCAAGGGCACCTCGATACATCGGCCATTTATATACGGGACCACGGCGAAACCGTTCGACGATGAAAAGAACCCCAAGCCACCCGGCGTCCCCGACGACCACACACACTCGTGGCAGGTCTTTGTCAAGGGCGTCGAGGATACAGATGTGACCTACTGGCTTAAACGGGTGCAATTCAAGCTGCATGAGTCGATTCCCAACCACATACGAAGTGCGTCCTGTTTTTGTGCTGCTTTGTCCCATTGTGAACCGGCCGACGGGCGATAGCTTCCCGGTTGCTAACCCCCCAAACCTTAAAAAAAATTGTGTAGTGGTCGACAGCGAACCCGGAAAACCATTCGTGGTCAACGAGACGGGGTGGGGCGAGTTCGAGATCGCGATAAAGCTCTACTACGTGCCCGAGTCGGGCGAGAAGCCGCAGACGCTGTACCACCACCTGCGCCTGCACCCGTACGGGCGGACCGATGCCGAAAAGGACGCCATGCGCTCGTCGGGTGAGGTCACAGCCTGGACCTACGAGGAGCAGATCTTCAACGAGCCCTACGAGGTCTTTTACGACGTCCTGACGAGCGGAGCCCTGCCCACCACGGCCGCTAACCGCGGCAAGGGAAAGGGCTCCGCGCCGGCAGCCGGCGGGGTGCGGACCGAGGGCGGCGTGCTTGAGAGGAGCGCCATGATCCCACTGAGCAATAGGCCCGGGCAGCCCTTCAGCCGCGACACGGAGCAGCTTGAGGTCGAGAGGCTCAAGAAGGCTCAGGAGAAGGCACAGGCGCTGATGAGCACGCTGCAGACGCAGCTGAAGAACAAGGAGGCTGCCCTGCAGAAGTTACGGAAGCAGACCGCTTCTGCAAAGTGATGCTGCGTGGTAGTTGATAGGGGGTTGGATTGTCCAGATGGAGTTTATTTTTATTTGGCATTGTTTTGGGCGCATGGCGTTTCGGTGGCAATGGGGTAAAAGATACCAACCTTGATGATTAGGTAGGGATTTGTGTTTTTTTATTATTATTATGTTTCTTCGGTATGACAAGAATCTAGCACTCTCTAGTCTACAGAGCAGTTTTATCTTGTATTAACCATACTACGTACACCTGAACTGGTCCCATCACACGATGACAAGACGCAAAAGCAGTATCACTATGACAGTAAACAGTCTGTCTTCTGCTGCGGCTTTTCCTTGCCCAAATAGTAGCCCTGATCATGCAGCTCTAGCTCCATGTCCCTCCAGTAGTCAAGTTTGGTCGTCTGGTCCTTCAGGTCTAAATCCCCCAGTCGAGCCTCGACCTCATCAGTGCTACTACCCTGGCGAGAGAAGCGAACGTAGCAAGTACAATCGCGTAGCGTCATGGCGAGACCCAGCTTGAACTGGTCCTTGGGTTCCAAGACACCAGTGCTATCATTGGATACTTGGGCATCGTGGAGATGCGGGAGCAGAGTGTTTTCCCGAAGCCAATTTTCCAGCGTGATCGCCGCCGGTGAGCCTGATGGAATTTCCAGACCTTTGGTAATGAACTCCTTGACCCGTGCCATCGACCCTTCGCTGGCTCTGTCCATAAAGCGCAGAGGGCAGAGAATCGAGTCGCTGGTGCCCTTTTCGTTGTTCCTGAAGGCCTCTCGCGCGCAGTTGCGGCATCTGGCGGCATCCTTGGGCGCAGTGGGTGACTGCTCCAGCCACTTGGGCTTGAACTCTATGAGTATTTCATCGTGGTTCCCTGCGGTGCGGGTTGCATAAGCATTAATCTAATTTTTCAAGGGGTACCAGTGAGGAGAAAAAAAGAAAAGAAAAAAAGAAACGACCAGGGATGCATATGGGGAGCGCGAGTAAGACTAACTTGGGCGCATGTCATGTATCAGCATCGCAGTACGAAGGTCAATTTTAATCTTAGTCCCCTTCATCTTTGATTTGCGTTGTCCTTTGGTTTCGGCAGCCTCGAGTTCACTTCTCAGCCTGTCAAGTATGGCATCTTGTCCCTCAATCTTGACAAGATACTGAGGGACTAGATCCCTCGGCTCAAACAACGGATAAACGTTCTCACACCAGTGCTTGTGGATATCCTCATGATCTCCTGTCACGTCTTTGGGCACTCGAATGAGCAAGTCACGCATCGAGTCCTGAGCCTCTGGGAAGCTAAAGACTACATTTGCCATGCCCTCACCGACATATTTGACAGCATTTCCCAACCCTTTAGGGAAGGCTTGCACTTCGGGTGAGTAGTGAAGGGTGTGAATGTCTTGAGCCATGTTGAGTAACGGAGACTATTTGTAGATACCTTAGCTATGGTACTTCTTTCGGGGAGAGTTGTTTGTTTGTTTGTCTGTAGTTGAGACAACTGACGACCGTATTGATCTTGAAGTTGTCGGATGCGGTTGTTGATACGTGGTTGTTGTCTGACAAATGACTTTCAATGTCGCCGCTAAACAGCACGGGATGGAATTAAATATATCCTGAACATGTATGTATCATGAATAAATCGTGGCCCTAAGCGACTGTGGCTGCAGCGAGACAAGCAGGCTTCAAGGGCCAAGAGAAGGAGCACTCTGTAGTTGAGCAGGAATTGTGCAAATTGATCTGACAAGCGGCGAAGGGCAGGCGTTCAGCTGGGTGTCTGTCTGTCTGCCTTGCCTGCCTTTGACCCTTGGGTTCAATTGACATTTGATGACATGGATGTATTTGATTTCCCATCTCACCTTACCCTTGGTTATCGGATATGCGCGCCTTATGACTAGGTCTAGGTCCTCGTTGATTGCTTCGTGGCTTTAAGTAATTCAATAAGCTTCAAAGCCGTTTTTCCCCATGTGCCTTGTTTACATAGTATTTCATTCTCAATACATAATTACCTAATTATAGTATTAGTATTTTCAGAGAAGCGCACCTCAACGACGTCTATATTGCTGTTACACGTGCCTGGCTCAACCCTGGTATCTCATCACATCCCCTTTTCTCCCCAGAGGTTGTAACCGTGGTACGGTATTCACCCCTTTATTTGCCGGGCTGTGATTCCCCACTGTCAAAAGACAAGTCGCACCTAAGCCGGCAACTATCTATTAGTTCTAGGTCTACTGCTAGGCACCTAAGGTACCACCTGCACCTATCTGACCTATGGACGAGACATGATTGAAACCCTTGGATGAAGACGCTTTGAAATCTTTACATGACATGCCGTTGAAAGCCATTTTTTGCATGCATTAATTAAATACATTTTCCGGGGAAAGGATAATTAACTGACTAGACTTTTCACAATGCCAATCCAAAGCGTCCCACACGTCGATGTCATAGTGCATTGACCGAGGCGATGACGGGCAAATTACCACACGAGTAAGTCTTGCTTGCAGCTTGCTTGCGTTTGTGGACAACCCGAACTGACCCCGCTTCTGCGCCGTTGCATTTTTCCACATTTTTCGTCGACAGGGACCCTATGAGTTTCCGTGTCCCCGAGGCACGCGACAGAAAGTCACGAGCGAAAAGTATAGAAATTTTGGTTTGTTTTGGTCTATGCAAAGTCTTAGCAAGTACATGCACAGCCTAGGCTTGAACATTTCCTAGCTTTATCTTGTCCCTATCAGTCTTCTATAGTTAGTATTGACCAAAACCACTCGTTAAAAAGTCGCAACAGGTGATTCAACATGCAGTGGTGTGGCGATGGATGAGATGATGAGCGCTTTGTTTGCTAAAAGCCGGATCAGCTGTCAATCGCGACCTCCTATGACCTTATCAGATGTGATATTTGTTTTGCTTAGCACCTCGCACCAAAGGGATCCTACAACTTGGCAGCTGTGATTGGCTAAAGACGGGAGTATATGGCCCCACCCGTAGCTGGGGCTGCTCCAGGAGCTTCCATGCGCAATCTCCAAAAATTTTTGCAGCAGGAGCCCTCGGAATTCCCCCCAAAACAAATTCACTTCCGGCCGTGAACTCCCGCTTAGCGTCATCAAGTTCTTGTCTTGTTCACTACCAACCTTATTATAGATTCCGTCAAACCGGATCAACAACAAGCTTGCTAAACAGTCACTCCTTCCTAAATTCCGTGCTCCGACATCTTTTTGATTCCCTTTCAGTTTTGACCGACGATTTCATAGAGGAGCTCAGGAGCGACTTTCATCCAGCGAGAACTCGCCGAACAACATTTCCTCGCCGCGAAAAACATACCTAATTCTACAGCTCGCCCCCCGCCACGATAAGAACATTGGGCGTAAGCGCGCACACACGACACATTCATAGACTCTGACAGCATCAATAAAAACGCGAGAAACTTGCCGAAGGAGCTGCCTACGGCTCATCGATCCCGAAGCACGCGATGATTGTCTAAGAAACGCCATCCAAACATGGCATTCAACTTCAACTGGTCGCCGCTGACGGCCGACGCGAGCTTCTACAAGCGCGCGCGAGACCTGCTCACGACTGCTTTGAACAAATCCCCGAAACCTCCGATAATTGTCGATGACATCCTCGTTACCGAATTCAACCTGGGCTCCGTGCCTCCGGAGCTCGAGATCCTCGAGATTGGCGATCTGGCAGAGGATCGATTTAGGGGCATCTTTAAGATGACATATTCTGGAGATGCCTTTCTGACGCTGAAGACAAGAGTCCAAGTATGTGCCTGTTTTTTTCTGGTTGACGCTTATTTCTCTCTGAGTACTGCCAAGTCCTGTTACTCCCGCGCACATTCCCTCTGCGCACTCCATACACGCCATCTTCGAGAACCACACTGCAGCCAAATCTCATAACATCCAGCGCTGTAAACCTACTGCCCTCCCCTATGTTTCATCCCCACCGTATGCAAATTACACAGAACCTGGTTCTACCCCTGAGCGGGTAACACCTATCTGAAGCATGACTATGCACAAAGTAGTTATGACAACTTCAGGAGTGCGCTGGGCATACGGGAATACTGTTCACTTTGTGTCCATCAAGTTGCTGGCTACCAAGACTCAACGTTATCAAGGCGCATTTCTTCTCACCTATTTTTTTTTGTCGTGAATACGCGAACAACTGTGCAAAGCCTTTTGCTAACAAAGCAACCCACAGGCAAATCCCCTCAACACATATCTCTATTCAAAGCCAAGTTTCACATCACCAGAGCCGCTTGCAGCAGCTTCGGGCCTGACAATACCTCTGCAAATAACATTGTCAGAGATCAAGCTCTCAGCTTTCATCATCCTGGTGTTTTCAAAACAAAAGGGACTTACCCTGGTTTTCCGCAATGACCCTCTAGAGTCTCTCAAGGTCTCGTCGACGTTCGACTCGATTCAGTTCGTTCGAGATTATCTACAGAGGACTATTGAAGGGAAGCTTAGAAACTTGATGATGGACGAGCTACCAGCAATCATTCACAAGTTGTCACTGCAGCTTTGGTGCCCCGAACAAATGTCCAAAGAGGACCACGAAAAGACGAACGAATTGGATGAGCAAGCTGTTAACCCTTTCGCCAGCCCGCCACTCGATGCTGTGGATGCCCACGGAAATCTGTTGGATCCCATAGACATCTCGAGCATAGCTGTCAATGGTGGAGCTGAGTTGCAGTCTCTATTCTCCCAGAAGAACTTGTTTCGTCTTGGAAACCTGGTCAACACTCAGCTTACCTCATCACTCTTCACACCCTCGGTTCCTGAAGTCATCTTCAGGGCGAAAGCTGGCCCGGTTGACAAGGCCGAGGCAGGCAGCACTACGCCTTTGACTACGCCGAGCTTGGTCAAATCACACTCCTTCCATGGCACATCAACAGTCTACACATTCTCGGATACGAGTAGTCAAAACAATGGACAACTTCCGTCTCGACCGTCTCTTGTTAGCCTGGGATCTGCCACTACCGGTCTCGGCCTTGCCGCCAGCAGAAACGCAAAGCCTTATGCAAACAGGAAAAAGAAGACACGGGTCGTTAATCTTCGGCGCAAGACTGACACGGCTGCTAGTAGTGAGATGGGTGACACGATGTCTGATTCTGCCTCAGTACAGGCTTCCGAGTCGAATACCATGTCGGAATCCATCCCTGAGGACCCTGAAGAGCAGTCTGACCTGTCAATGTCTGGCTCGAGTCGGGTTCGGTTCGGCCTGGGCGGGGAGAGAACCACGCTACCGCAACGTCCGGCTTTGCGTCGTGACCTTTTCAACCCTGATGAGGCGACGGCACCTTCCGAGACTGCGCAGCCTCAAGTTACACGATCAACGCCAGAAAAGGAGACGACGGCACCTGCGCGGTCATCAGAAAATGATAAACGCGGTGACTCAAAACGTCGAGGGCCGCGCTCCGAAACCCCTTCAGTTATTTTAGAACAAGCCTGGATCATGAAGATGGCTGGTGAGATTGCCAAGCGAGTCTACGACGAGAAGCAGCGTAACCCCAGCTTCTGGGACGAGAGGGAAGATTCCCCTCCACCTGCGTACGAGGCGCAGCCCACAACGGCAGCCTCATAAACTGTGCTGATCCGGCACACAAACAACACAATTTGCACAACATTGTCCATACACGGGGCATCTCCTATGTACTTTTTTCTATGTCTTTGTTTTTTCAACCCTAATGGCAAAAGGAAACGGATGGATGGCGTCTTGAATTTTCAGCTGAGAGCATGGCGGGACCATATGATGATACCCACCATATGAGATCCAGATCGTGCTCCCAACATTACTCGTAATCCAGTAATGTTTTGTTTTTACTAAGGGATTTTTGCGGCGTTTTCTTATACAAGGGCCATACAAGGGTATTAAAGGGGTTCGGTTGGCTTATCTAAAAGAAATGGGCGATCTGTTGAGCGATTTTGTCATTTTTTGGGGGTCTTGCATTGGGCGCGCGGATGAAAACCGGAATCTTGTTAACTGACGCCCGCCGTCCAGAGTCTGGACACCAGAGTATATACTACTCGCTCACACGCTCGTTTGCACAAACACACACAAAAACACACACACACTCTCTCTTTTTCTCTCTCACTCTCACATTATCAGTCTCTGTCTCATGTATATCTACAGAAATTTCCTTTGTTTTAAAACCCTCGAGGGGTGATCCTGAGGGGATGAGTGTACACTAGACCTGTACTTCATCTTGGCTCGGCGGAAGGTCAAGTCGAGGTCGCGTGGCCGGCGAGAACGTCCAGCACGCTCGGTTGGAAGCTTGAAAGAAGAGAATAAACTCCTATCCATTTTGGAAAAGACTTGAAAGTATCCACTTGCCATGTGTGAATTTTTATACTGAACGTTTCTATTTACTTTATTTTTTTCTTTTAATTTATATTCTGAACTTTCGATACCTCATGGTGCTAATCGGAATCTATCGAACGGAGGAATTGCCGCCCCTACATGGATGCCCTTGGCTTAAATACATTGTCCAAGAAGCTCAAAATGATGGAATTGACCTCGCTGGCGGCCTCGACGAGGGCCCAGTGCGAAGCATCGACATGTCCACGGGTCAGGCTCTCAAAGCTCTTGTCCATGTTTGCCGACATGGCAGGGGGCAGGGCAACGTCCCTCGACGCCGAGATGAAGAGCGAGGGGGTCTTGATCTTGGGCTCATCGCCCGTCTCCTCGGCCTGCTTCTTCCTCCGCTCCAGCAGGACCTGCTCGTCCTCAAAGTTGACCTTTCTGACCCTGTACCAGTTCGTGGGACCACGCATGCCGTTGCGAGCGTAGCGGTCCGCGTAGTAGTCTAGCTCCTCGACGCTCATCAGCTGGGCCTGCGGCAGGTCCTTGATGATGGAGAAGTTGACGCCCTCGGCGGCGGTGAAGCCCCTGGGCGCGTCGGCGGCCTGCACGGTGCCGGCACCTCCCCACAGCGCGTTGAGGAAGGCCTTGATGACGGCGCGGTCCGGCTTCCCGTCGGGGCCCGTGGTGCGCTCCACGACCTCCTCGGACGCGAACTGCAGCTGGTACTTGAAGCTCGGTATGATCTGCGTCAGGGTGGGGAGGTCGACGTAGGACGGCATGGGCGGGAAGTAGGGCGTGCAGACGCTAAAGGTGGCGGCGACGCGGTCCGGGTGCCACTCGGTGAAGCGCCAGACGATCTGGCCGCCCCAGTCGTGGCCGCCCAGCACGACACGGCGCTCCCTGGTCGGGCCGAGGGGGACGATGAGGTCTTGGGAGTCGAGCACGGCCAGCAGGTCGTCGACGACGGACTTGTGGCGGTACGACTCGACGTCCTGCGGGGCATCGCTCCCGCCGTACCCGAGCACGTCCGGCACCACGACCTGGAACCCTTGCGCGGCCAGCACGGGGACCTGGTTGCGCCACCCGAGCCCGAGATCCGGGAAGCCGTGAACCAGGAGGATGGTGGCCTTGGGCTCCGCGCCGGCTGGGGGACGGGCCAGCATGTAGTGGTAGGTCCGGCCGTTGACCTGCACGTCCTTGTGCTCGACCCGCGGGTCGTTGGGCGCCAGCTTGGCGACTTTGGCTGAGGCCATGGTTGGGTTGGTTTGTTGGTGGTGGTTTTGGAACTTGTTTGTGTTTATAGTATGGGAGGTCTTGGTGATGTCACGTGTAGTTTCTAAAAGAGACGATAGTGAGGAGGTGGCGAGGGGTTTGTTGAGAAGGTTAATTATTATATACCCCTTGGCTCTAGTTGACTAGGTATGATAGTTAACCAGCTTAGTGGCAGTCTATTCCCAGTTGTGAACTAAGAATTGATTCTTTAATTTGGGAATTAACAGATGAATGAAGAGAGGAAGGAAAGGAAAACAGAATGATCTACTATATATTAGAAATAGTAGGATTTATGTAACAGACTGAAGAACGACATTCGGTACCCGCGGGCTGGGACCCGGTAGATTAAAAGGGATTGTGTGACGAGATCAACAACATGGTGGGTAAAGGGAAACCTAAGATACCTCGGTCTGTCGGAATAGATGGGTCAGGTATCCAGCAGCTAGTTAGTTCACTCTGAAGTTTGAAAAGCCCTGAAAAAAAAAAGGAGAATTTACGGAAGTGCTCCCCATTTTTTTTATTCTTCGCTTGTAACCCTTCAGCTCATGAGATCATGCAATCCGGGTTATTCTTCCTCTGTAGGTATTTTTTTGAATTTTTTTATTTTGCCTTCTGTAAATTCTTCTGGGCGTGAACAGCCGGGTTTGGTCAAAGCAGCAAGCAAATAGCACTAAAAGGAATGCGAATGCGACCCCACTTCGGACCCAATTCCTAAAGCAGCTGAAGCGTCCAAGCAGAAAATACTTGGCAAGAACTACTTGTTGTCGCGGCCCCTATAATCGGCGGAGTCATCTTGTAATGGAGATACTTTACTATAGATATGCAACAAGACACCCATATGCCAACTTCCCTATACAGGTATACAAATATTTAGTAGGTACATATATGCGTATAGTATACACATATATTTTCGATGTGTTTAATTGCAGCAAATCAATGTACGCACGTATTGGATACGAACCTGGATACTACGGTACTTGCATCATAGGCAATTCCGTCTCGAATATATCCAGACAGATATTTCGCGTTCGTACAAACAACCAAGCTATTATTCTGTAACGAGACTTACAGCAGAATTCCATGTCACTTGCCGTTATATCACGGCCCAAAACGGGTTGATAACCAACATGCATTGCTGGTACATGGGGCTGAAGGGAAACAAAACAATTCACGCATTGATGGCTCCCTGTGCGCAATGCCTCGGCTGTAACAGCCCGCGGAATCCGGTGAAATCGCTTCAAAGAGTCCACACGATACCGCTTTTACTAATACATCACCAAAAAAAAGGTTAAAGAGGAATTAGTCAACGTCGTCTATCATGTCCGCGGTATCATTCCTGTGCCATAATCTATGTCCCAAGTCTGCTAGCTCTATGCAGCCGAGAAAGAGAAGAAGCTGCGTGAGCCATGAATCCAAGCACAGAGTCCCTTTTCAACAACGAAATCGTCGCATGTACCATATGCAAAAATCACGCGTAGAAGTTGACAGTCTAGAGGGAGATAAGTTAGCAAGTTTCCAAGAAATAAAGTATGAAGAGGACTATAAAAAGGGTGATATTCAAAAAAAACCAGGGTACGAAAAGCCCGACAAAGGAACGTATCCATGTCTTTACTTACATCCTTCTTCTTGGCCTGCACCTCGGCGATGGCGTCCACATAATGCTCGTGCCCAATCTTGTTCTTGCCCATACGAAGTGCAATCATGCCGGCCTCGACGCAAACAGCCTTCAGCATGGCACCACCAAACTCGTCGGTACTCCGTGCCAGCTCGCCCCAGTTGACTGCTGGGTCGAAACGCATCTTTCGGCTGTGAATCTTGAGAATTTGCGCCCGCGCTTCTTCATTGGGGAGCGGGAATTCAATCTTGCGGTCAAGACGTCCGGAACGCAGCAGGGCAGGGTCCAGGACATCGACACGGTTGGTCGCCGCCAGCACCTTGATGCGGTCGTCGGATGCGAAACCGTCCAACTGGTTGAGCAGCTCCAACATGGTCCTCTGCACCTCACGGTCACCTGACTTCTCGCTGTCGAAACGCTTCGTTCCTACGGCATCCAGCTCGTCTATGAAGATGATGGACGGTGCCTTCTCCTTGGCGAGGGCAAAGCAGTCACGCACCAGCTTGGCGCCATCTCCTATGAACATCTGTACCAGCTGGGGACCGGCGAGCTTGAGGAAGGTTGCGTCCGTCTGGGCCGCGCACGCACGAGCCAGGAGCGTCTTTCCGGTTCCAGGAGGGCCGTACATCAGTGCACCTATGATTGTTCAAAGTTAGCAGGCTGAACATCCCAGTGGAGTTAAGCTGAAGCGCCAGGAGCGAATCGCGCATTACCTTTGGGTGCCTTGATGCCAATCTTCTTGAAGCGCTCTGCCTCCTTCATGGGCCAGACAATAGCCTCCACCAACTCCTCAATCTGCTTGTCAAGACCACCGACGTCACTGTACTTTTCAGTGGGCTTCTCGTCTACCTCCATGGCCTTGACTCTGCTGTCATACTCTGCGGGCAGTGTGTCGAGGATGAGGTACGAGTCCTTGTTCACACCGATCAGATCAGCCGGCTTGAGGGTTGCTGGGTCGACCAAGCCAATCAGAGGTAGGAATATCGTCTGTCTTGTGGACGTCTTGATGACTGCTGACTTGCCGACCCGCGTGGCGTCCAGGTCAATGTTGGCGCCCTCCTCCGACGACTCGGCTGTTGGATCAAGATCTAAAAGCTCGACAACGTTTCCGACCAGGTAAGGAAGTTGACTTTGAGTAGAAAATCACATGTCAGCTTAAGATCGTGACATGAAAACACCGGCCCCCAAGAGCCCATCTGGCCCGTGGACCCCGCAGGACATGAAATCAACTCACCGGTTGTTTGCGATCTTTTCCAGGTTGTCCTTGATCTTTTCTTGCATCGTCTGCCTCTCGTGAGAGAGCCGCTGGTATTCGCTCCTCATGATCCTCGAGTCGTTTTCCAGCAGCCGCCTCCGGGTCAGGATGTCCTGTGTGCTGAGGCTCAAAATCTCCTCGTCGAGGACGTCATCCTCCTCGGGCTCCGCATCCTTCATCTCATCGTCGCCATCGCCAGACTTGTTCTTGTCGTCTTTGCCGCCGTCCTTCTTGCCATCCTTCTTATCCTTGTCCTCGCGCTCCTGACGGTCGAGGTCGTCGAGCTCTTCGAGGGTCGACATGTTTGGGGGTGTTCAAGGATGGGGTTTAGGGTTTGGTAGAATGATTCTGGACCAACTGGGTCCTTGCTGCAGTGCAAAACAAGCTCTCCCGGTGTGGTGCAATGAAGATTGTGGTATCAAGTTATCAGTTGGGATATGCGGACCCTCAATCGATGGGTAAGAATTTGATAATTCTAGAGGAAATGTTGATTTGTTGGAGTTCCGATGGTCGATGGTTTGGTTGACTGCTAGGCGAGTTTGCCTCTGCTATTCATGAGACCGGACGCTAGTAACAGCTCGCAAGGCAGTCGAGGCGCGTAATCAGCTCTAGCTGTGGCTAAAGTGGAGATCCGTTCAATGTGGGGCGGTGGGATGAGCTACCTGCACATTACTATGCGGGCAAGCTACCCTGCACCCCAAGTCACTGCTCAGCAAACATCAATATGCTTGTCATATGGTATTGAAAAGATGATCGAGACAAAGATCCGGCTTTCTCGAGTAGAGATTGAGTGCATCAATATAATACAGCCGCCACTTAGTGCTACAGTATTCAAGAAGAAAAACACAGACGCTCACAGCACTTACAATATCACTTTTAGAGGCATGAATTACAGTCTTTTGTTTTCTTGTAACCTTCATCATTATCAACACATTGGGTACACAAATATAATGTAAGAGTCAGAGCAGATAGCCCTAACCGAAGTAAGACTGTCCATGTTAATAGATTACCGTGTCCTCCTCTGTTTCGACGACTTCGTCATGGTCTCTTTCAACCGGTTTGGGGTGGGAACGATTAGTAGCATCTGATGATCTGGTTGAGTTAGGTACTTCAGTGTCAAGAGGCTCACCGACCGTTGAGGCTCTTCTGTCGTCTTCGCCACTTGTGGGCTTCTTTGAAGGCTGCACTCCCAGCTGCTCAAGTCTCTGCTGTTTGGTGCGCTCAAACTCTTTGAGTTCTCGTTCTATGTCTTCTTTTGCGTCGCGGACCTGTTCGTCGATTATTTCCTCTTCTTCACTGGTAAAATCCCATGGACGATAGTACTGTGGTAGTGACGAATGTAAGTATAATGTTTTCAGTTCGCCTTCGCGTATCAACCAGTCAGGCCTGACATTTCCGCTCTACTTACCAATGGTGGTCGAGTGTTAGTCCGCAAGCTATGCGCTTTTGCCAGCATGTCATCGTGGCGGGCACGCATCTATCGTACCCTTCAGTCAGCCATTTGCCTACAAGAACTCTTGGGGGTCTTGGCACACAGCCCACCGAAACTCACAATCTGTTCGTCAAGCTTGATTTGTTGTATCTTCCGTCTCCGGTTGAGTTTCGCTAGCTTCTCCTGGATCTCGGCCTTTCGTCTGTTATCTTCTTCCTTGCGCTGTTGCGTCTTCTCGTGCTGTTTCCGGTCGACGGGCTGCCGTCGCCCGGGAGGTTTCTGGCTCAAGGTACTTAGCAGCCCTCCAAACAGGCGTTGCCCGCGCTTCTTCTCCTCCTGTGAAAAGTCCCGTCGCCGCTGCTTGGGTCTGTCGGGTTCCTGCTCCAGACTTGCTTCTGACGCACCACGCTTTCTTGACGAGGGAGGCGACATCGCCCTATCCGCGTCAAGCTTTGGTGGCGTAGCTTCTTGGTCTTTTTGAGAGGTGTGACTGGTCTCCCCGGCAGCCTTGGGCGATGCCACAGCCTCGGCGGGCACTCCTCCTGAGCCAGCATCTTCATGAAGAGGCTGCATTTCTGTGTTTTCTGGCTCCGTCGTCATCGTATCGGGCTTCGCGCTGGGATGGATGCTCGTCTCAAAGGCTACTCCACCAGCGGCTTCGTCAATATTGCTCGTGTGATCGGGTCTCTCTGGGCTACCAGTTATGTCTTGTTGGGAAGTCACGACAAAATCGTGTGCGACAGGCTCCTTGTGTATAAGAGGGGTCTCGGCCGTAGCCATGGTGTCGCAACCAGGGCCCCTTCCTACCTAGTCCAAGTTTGAGATGAGCCTGATGGGACAGATGGAACGCTTTATAAGTCTGAGAGATTGTAGCAGCTTGAGTACTATTTTGAGTACCGCAGTCTTAATTAAAAGACTTGGATCTGTTGTTGGCTAAGGTTGTAAATAGGTTGTTTCAAGTACAAGGAAGCTAGGAAGTCAGGGTAGCTGTCGATGATTCGTCGCTATAGCTTAGACCCTGGTGCCCAAAACCCGCTACCTTTTTCGATCTCGCATGGGTGGGGCCTTGACGCAACAGGATCCACACTGCAGCTTAGCGCGGTCCCACGCCTGGGCGACGGCCGACCAGCCGCTGGAACAAAATGGAAATTTTGGAGGCAATGCATGGAGGACTGCGTGCGCGTGTTGCCCCGTGGATTGATTGGTGAGCCTCAGTGAGAGGCGACTCTTCTGTATCAAAGCTGATAAATCCAACCACATCTGACTAGGCATCAAACTATATTCATTGCCTTGGCCAAGGCAAAAAATATCTTGAAAAATTCAAGAGAGTATTTTTGTTTACGTCTCTCAACCTTCTTTTTACCCACACCTCTCGTCAACCCAGCAACAAAAAACCCTTCATAAACAAACATGTCCCGACATCACCCTGATCTGGTCATGTGCCGGAAGCAGCCTGGCATAGCCATCGGCCGCCTCTGCGACAAGTGTGACGGCAAGTGTCCGGTCTGTGATTCGTACGTCCGCCCGACAACGCTGGTCCGCATATGTGACGAGTGCAGTTTCGGAAACTATCAGAACAAGTGTGTCGTCTGCGGAGGAGAGGTATGTGAAAATCCCATAGGCAGCACAACATCCCTATGCTCCTCCATCTATAAATCTCACTTGCTAATGCTCACACATTGTCAAACTATCAGGGAATCTCGGATGCTTTTTACTGCTTCGAGTGTACCCGCCTGGAAAAGGACAGAGACGGTTGTCCCAAGATTATAAACTTGGGCAGCTCAAGAACAGATGTAAGTTGCTTCAAATCTACTTTTCTTTTATACAGTAATAAACACTCTGCTGACTTCTCGCCCTCACAGCTTTTCTATCAAAAGAAGACAAACAGGACCGGGACGTACTAACCCCAAGTCCCGGTCCTGTCCTATTGGGGAAATGTCTACTATCGAACGCACAGTGGCTCGCTACGGCAGCAAAGGAGGCTGCATCGTGGAGGAAGGATTATAGCCACTTGTGTCGATTCGATGTATGGGCTACATGCACAGTAAAAGATTAGTCATTCCACTATGATGAGCTAAACTATCTAGATACCCAGCTTTGAAAATCATAACGACGCATACATGCGCATTGAGCTTTGTAGTGACTTCTTTAACTTCTTTGACAAATGTGAGTATCTTCCTCGCATCGATTTCCATCGCAGTGTGACTCTCAAATACATAGTTATCAACTACAAAACCCTCTCAGCCAACGTTTACATGATATTATCACCCCATTCCCCCTTTCCCATATGTCCGCAGCTCGGTATCGGCGGCAAAGAGCCAGAGCTTCGCCTACAGCAGGAAAACAAAAGGCCATTCAGGAAGCAGGATCGATGACACCCTGAGCTGCGCGTAGTCTTCCCCCAACAAGCCGAAAGATGGGCGAGTTCCATCCATCAATCCGGTGACCGTCCGTCGAAACTTCTTCGCTTGTCACGACTTTTTTATCAGTAGAGCAGTTTGTCGATATAGACCCGCGAGTTGGTATTAAAGAAACAGTATCGACGATTTCCAGAGCATCGGTATCAATTAGGCTGCCCTCGCGAGGACGCAGCGATTTCGCACCATCCTGATGATCCAACAGGGAAAAGGGTCCAGTGACGCTGCAGAGACCATCGCGAACTGTGGTTAAATCCAGCAATTCCAGTTGGCGGGCAGGCATAGTAAAAGCGGTACTATTGACTGCTGTAAGAAATCCGGGTGCGGACGATAGATGTTTTAACAGCAAAGGTGGTCGTCTTGGAGGATCGGGAGGGCAGCGCGGTGTTGACAGCACGACATCGCTTTGTAGAGCAATCAAAGAAACCTGGGCTGGGGACACAGATGCCGGATTGATGGTCTCCTTGTTATAGCCCCCAGAACTCGCAGGTTCAAGTTGCTCCTAGCTCCTTAGAAATTGCGAATCCCTGGCCAGCTTCCAGGACAGCTTGAGAAATGTGACGGAAGTCAACCAGCCTGCCTATAAGTCAGTGAAATATTCTATAGTTTAAAGAGTAGCGTGGGAGCCACATGTGTCAAGGATTTAGAAAAAAAAAGAGGAGACACAAACTATCATATCCCGCTTGATGGCTGCTACGATACAGTGGCGCATCTGGGTGAAACAACGGTAGCTTTTGTGATTGTACTGTGCCATAGAGCTCTTCAAGAGTATGGCCAGCTTCGAGGTTTCGCGCATTCTGTGTTGCCATGTATTTGGTGTCAACATATCGAGGAAACATAGCCTGTATATCGATCTTGAACTGTTGAAGGCTAGTTGGTAGTGTTCCGATAAAGGAACGGTACATGAAGCAGAGATCAAAGAGGGAGTTGTGGCCAACAATAACCCTTGTCCTCTCTTTGGCTTTGGCCTCGATTGCCCGCAGCTTGGCTCTAGTATCTGTTGCAGCCCCTTTAGTCTGGTATTCTTCGGGAGTGAGAATGAGTCCGAGATTAATTTCATCTGCGAAGTCGCCACCAATGAGGGCTTCAAACACAAATCGGAATCCTACGTCTTTTAGTCAATAAGTGTGAAAGCTGAGGTTTCAAGGAAATTCTCCAACAAACCTGTCTGTTCTCTAATTGCTGCCTTGCGCTCACTCATGCGCTGAAGTATTGCCTGGCTTTGGTCAGCATAGGCCTGGTCCGAAATATTCTAACAAGGGGGTTTCACCGTCTCCTCTGCAGCATCAATGCCTTTCTGAGTGATTTGCATGAAACCATTGTTACACTTTGGCACTGCACGTAGACAGTTGTGACTGAACTCGGATTCCAGGATTTGGTACACCAGGCGGCGTTGCAAGTTACTGAGGTTCTCGCCACCAGGGTTTTCAATATTGAGCCACTCAAGTTTGTGAGGATCCCGGAGCCACAAGGTAATGGAACTCCGTACCCAGTCGTAAAACAAATTGGCTTCCAAGGGTTCTTTGTTGAGATCGATCAGATTCCGCACTTTCTTGTCCGGATCGATGAAGTATTTGTACGCCTCGTCAGCTTCTTGTCTGCTTAGGTACATGATACCACTTTCCAAGGCCAGTGACGTGATGTTATCCCTTCTATTGCCTCTGAGAAATCTAAAGCTGTTGCTGGACAGAGTGTATTGACGGTCAAAAATTTTGGCCAATGCCAGATGAGTTCGATTGTCCCCTAGGTACCAAGGTGCCAGTCGGAAGTTGTAGGCAGTCCATCCGTATGATCCTGAGAAGCCACATGTTAGCGTTTCCAGCACGAGAATTGAAGAAAGGACGAACCATACAGAATATGAGGTTGTGTTTGCTGCATGGAAGGGAAGAGCACATAAAAAATGCCGACATACTGTTCTCTGTGTCATACTTGGAGCAAGTAATACCAAACTCGATGATCTGAAAAGTGTTGGCAACTTCACAAGCAGCAGCATAATATTCCTCGACCGAGAACTTGTCTTGCCTGTCTGAAAGACCGTTCTTGACACGAATTCCGGTCATTTCCAGGTCAAAAGAAATGTACTCGGCATTGGCAATCACTTCGAGGACTTGTGGTAGCAGTCTCCAGAAATTGGTTGCATCGACATCGATGATTTTGCCAGCAGTTTCCAAGCCGGTCCAGAACGACTGGCTTGCCATGGAGCCGGATATTTCGTTTGGCCGAGAAGCATTAGGATGGATGAATAGAGTCGTACAGTTACGAAGATCAGTTTAGGACAGGCTGTTGAATATACCTGGTAGCGATCAAGGAAGGGAGGCGAAGGGGCTTTCTGTCACCGGGTTGACTTTCACCTGATTCTCACAAGGAGGTCGTCGAAATGTACCTAGATACATAGATTTCTATTCCAGGAAAGTCCCCTGGAATAGCTTTCAAGGCTCGTATGCTCTATCGCTTGACGCTGGGGCTGGAGCCCGATGTCTGAGCTCAGTACCGGGTAAGGTACCAGGTAGGTAGGTGATGTTTGCCGTTCCGAAAAAAAAAAAAAAAGTGAAATTGGGGGTGACCACCCAAACAAGTGCTTGCCTACTACCAATGTTGGGGTATGATGTAGGTTGGGTTCTAGGTAGTGAAGGGGAGGTGAGGCAAGCTAAGAGGTAAATCCTACTAAGGTTAATGTACCTGAGTACCCAAGGTAAGTTGGGTAGGTAGGTATGTAGTGTTGGATTTCTTTGATAATATATCGGACATGGAAAAGATAGAGACCAAGAGACCACGAGCTTCAGTCCACCTCACCATTCAATTCACTTTGTGGACCATATGGTAGTAAAGAGTCACTTCAGTTCATTTTCTGGTTCGAGAAGGCGAGCTACTTCCTCATCGGGGTTTCAATCGCCATCGTGGTGGAGCTTCCCCGGATTATATTTTCTTCTCAGGGGCACTCGGCAGTCCCGCGCCATCTTCCCTGCCTGTCAAGTATTTATGCTTGGAACTTGCATGTTCAATAAAATTGTCCATTTGATTAATCAAGCATTCAGGGAGGGGAAAAAGCCCGAATCACTTGATTGTTTGTTGAAGCCGAACACGATGGGGTGTTCCCCTCCCCTAGTTCGTTTTTACCTGTAGTAAAAGTCTTTTTTTTTTTTTTTTTTTTTTTTTTTTTTTTTTTACATGGCTTCGTGTGTAGTTAGAATAGTAGTTAGCAATATGTCGATAGGTTACCATCTGTAGTTACACGTGTGCCAATGTTTAATTTCCGTCGTATGATTGATCAGCTTTCGACATTTTTTTCGTCCCCACTACAACGGCTTTCACGCTCTGTCCTGGCAACAGGTCCGTTGGCCGAATTTGTTCAATGAGCCGAGGCATTCCTAGGTAGGCGGTATGTGCACATGACGCTACCCGCGATTTCGCACTCCGCTTGCTCCCCACACACCTACTCTTTGCAGCGGCACACCGAGGCGAGTCGGACAAGTTGAAGGGGGCACTGGCATTTTGACGCGAATTCCTACTGGGGAGACCGTCTCTTCTCTCCCTTTGCCGCTCTCAATTGATCTTCAAGATGCTGTAATTGGATTTTGTTTTTCTCAATATATTCAATTTTACTCTTCGTTTCGCGTCTCTCGATCGTCGTTTGGTGCTAGACCAGCTTCGCCTAAGCCGGTTTGTCCGTTCAAACGCCATCGTAAAAACCCACCCGTTGCTAGCCGTGCCCACCGCGACTCGGGGGGAAGCTGAGGAAACAAAAAGTAAACAGCCATCATGGCACTCTCCGGATCACCGACGGCTACACTTAGCCCAACAACTACCGCATCAGACCCTTTCAACTTTCGGTCCTCGATTTCGTCCCTCACATCGTCAAATACTTCCAGGAGACAGTCGTCAAATATATCAAAAACATACCGGCAGGCGTCTACACTTTTCCTGACGCGTCGTCTACCCGAAGCTCTCTCGACTGTCCTTCCGCTTGTGACCCCTCCGGGTCAGGGAGCCAGCGAAAATGGATTGGACGAGCCTGCGCCGGTCGCAAAGGCGTCTCGGAACACCAGAGTGAAAGTATGGAGCCTGTACTTGACCACCCTGAATGCGATTGTGGAGATGGACCCGGAGGAGGGGAAAGCATCCTTTGGAACAAAGGAATGGAGGGCGATCTGCAGCAAAGTTCGGGATGGCGAAATCTGGGAAGAGGTTGTTCGCAATGGCTATCATGGCATCGAGGGAGATGTCGACTCTGATGTGGTCATCAATTTGTGAGTTTCTTCAGACTCTGCCTACGCTCACTTGCGCAGCTACTAACTCCTCAATGCAGAGCCACACTACTCCTTGCCCATGCAAACAACCAAGGCCTCAACCAGAAGCGCCTAGAGACGTACCTCGCAGCTTCCAACACGCCCAGTCTGGACTTGTACAGCAAGTTTCAGACTCCCAGCACCCCGCACCAAAGGCCACGCTCTCCTGTGAAGCCGCAGCACGCTCCCACCCCTTCCGGCGCCGACACGCCGCGCGATCTCAACGCACGGGTCAAGATCCTCGAGCTTTATACTCTGCACGTGCTCATACGGAACAATGAGTGGGACTATGCTCGCGAGTTCATCAGCGTCAGCTCCGTACTGGACGATGAGCGTCGCGAGGCCTTCCTCATGGCGCTGCAAAGCCTTCAGGAAGAGCACGAGGCACAAGAGGCCCACGAAAAGCAGGAAAGGCAGAAGCAGGAGGATCAACTGCGCAGGGATCTGGAGGAGGCCAGGAGGTTGAGGGCCGAGAATGAGGAGAGGGAGAGGAGGCGGCTGGAGGAAGAGAGGGTGCGCCGTGAAGGTAGTGAGGTTGACTATGGTATCGAGGAGACGCCCGGTCGGGTGGTGAGAAATTCTCCCGGCGGCACTTCGAGAAAGTCAAAACCCCAAGGGAAGGACAAGCGTGTTGCGGCTGCACCCTCGTTTGCGGCGCGTGCTGCGATCGTCATATCCAACCTGAAGGGCCTGGTTGAACGGATGAGCGCATCAATACAGGCAAACCCAGGGCCTTTGTTGCGGATGCTTGCATTTATTGTAAGCTTGCTCGTGATATTCGGACAACAAAGGATCAGAGAACGGGTATCACGCATTCTTGGGAATTCTTGGTCCAAGGTCAAAGCCACAGCAGGCATGGGAGTCAAGGCTAGCTATATTTGATTTGGTTGTTTTCTTTTGTCATGGTTATCATTGGAGATTGTCACTTGTGTAAATTAGTTGGGGCTGTTGGTGTTCTGGACAAGAGTATGAGGCCATAATGTCTAAATGAATGAAAAACATGCCTTATGGAGTACGTTTACACTCAACGTCTATCAATGGATGGAATCTGTTCATACATAATCTACTACCAATATACATCCGAAAAAACAAGTATGGTACATGTTTGTTGGCTGAAGGCCATCCGCCAAGAGGTCCATCTCTTAATGATGGAATGAGACTTTACTCGCGCCCATCTCTCTAACGCATCGACAGCATGTTCTTTATGCTGGCAAAGTAATCAGCCTCGAAATGCTTCTTCAGCTCATCCTGAGTCAACCACATGAAGTCGGTAACTCCCAAAATATTGTTTTTGATATCGGCCTGTCCCGCAAAGATCCTACCCTTGAGCAGGAATGTCTTTGAGCCCTTGCTCTCCAGAGTAGAGTCTTTGTTGTACTTGGGCTTGACAACGTGATGCGCAACCGGCACACGTCCCACCATCCAAGTGTTCATGTTGACACCGGCGGCTTGCTGGAGCACACGGGCAGCAGCCTGTTTGTAAAGTGTTAGTTCGTTTTACAAAAAAGCAAACGGTAAACAACCAATAAACAAAAAACCCCATAAGAAAATGGCACGTACCTCATGCAAGTTCTCCTCGGTGCGAACCTCACTCGCAGGAAAAGCCCACCTATCACCCTTCTTCACCACGAGGTAGAGCGTGCGGTCCATCGCCCGGTCCAGCCTCCTCACGTCGTTCTTCTCGTCCGCCTCTGACCGCCTCGGCTGAGGCTTCTCAACCTGCAGCCTGTCCTGCTCGGGCAGCAGCTCACCGTCGTCACTGAACCGCATCGTAGCGTCCTCGAGGAGGCGCTCCCTGATCAGTTCCGGGTCGGCAAGACGCGAGCCCTGCGGGACCTCGTCGGCCCACCGCGTCGAGCCTCGGGGCTTGTAGTGGCCGACATCCTTGGCCCAGATGCCCTTGCGCTCGTCGAGCTTGAGGTTCCAGTCCAACTGCGGTGGCGTATCTTGCTTGAACCACATGGACGAGATGAAAGGCGAGATGAGGCGCTCGTTAAGCCGCTTCTGGTACAGATAAAAGGCCGCCTCGAAGGGCGTCGGGTCCCGGGTCAGGAGAGGTGCTCGGGTGAGGATCAGGCCGGAGCGGATGCGGTAGTCGGATTTCGGGTGCTGGGACGACTGCTTCACTGGGACGACGGGTGGCTCCGAGCTAGCGGAAGGGTCCACGGCCGAGACTGTCGGGGCAGCCGACGCCGAGTAGGCACGCCGCGGGATCGTTTGTATGGTTCCCCTGGCACATTGGGCGCATACTCGTGGTGAAGCTGTCGTTTCGCCTTCATGTTAGGGGACGTTTGTTGAAGAGACGAGAGATGGATAAGAGCTACACGCATGATTATTGGCGAATAGTTACTCACATCTGGAAAGTGCGCGGAGCGCATGCCAACCTCTACTTGAGGCCGACATATCTTCAACCTGGCGATAGAATGAGAGTGGTCTATATGTAGACCAATTCGTAAAGGGATCAAGTAACCTTCCCAAGGAGTCGCGATGGGTTTGACTGGGAGCTCCTCGAACTTTTTTGGAGAACGCGGTACGTACCTGGAAAAGTTCGGCCCGCGTACCACGCTAGTCCAAGGTGGGTGTAGTCTGTGCACCTCGCTTCTTGGCTTGTGCAGAACGTCAATGTCAAGAACTGACTTGGATCAGACCTTACACTGCGGTTGTAGTCTCTATGTAACAGTGCTTGTTGATTGAGATGCCGCTTCTATTCACAGCCTCTTTTTTATTTTTATTTTGTTTATTTTTTATATATCTAAACCAAATCAACGAAGCATCATCTGTAGTTCTGTTCCAGATTAGAAGTGACTATGATAGATTACAAGCCATAAAATCAACGAGCAGCTTTCATCACGTGACCTGGCTTCCACTCTGTGGCCCGTGCGGTATTCCACCCACACACCGTATGTCTTCTTTGGCGCTAGCCGCCAGAAAATTCCGCTTCCTCTCTCCTTCTCTTTTTCCTCATCCACGGGCATCAATCCTTATCATCAAGACCTGTTCCACCGAGAACGTCTCGATCATTTACAGATGCCCAGAGTGAAATCTTGAGCAGACTTTTTTCGCTAGCGGCTCCTGTGCCCCTTTCGTCTCGAACGAGCCATGGCAGCCTCCCACCGGGTTGGCCGTTAGATAGATTCTGCTCACAAGTCAAAACAAAGAAAACGCACAAGACCTTTAGAAGTCCAGGGTTTTTGAAGTCTCGAAACCTGAAAAGCGGCGCCTTGGCTGCACCCACACCTGCCATATCACGAGTGGCGTTCTAGTGATCAACATAAATAGACCTTGAGCCGTGCTCTCAGTCGTTAGCCCATCTCGATCAACGGCTTGGGTTACCGATTGGCAGGCATTCATCAGGAGACACTTGTGAGAGATGCAGTCTTGTGCGAGACGGTAACTCTTTCAAAGACGTCTGTCTGTTAATATAGTGACTAAAGTGGTTAATTCTCACAGGTAATGCACACAACTGGTCGTGAAGATCAGAAACCCATGGATATCAACTATCGAAAGAGTACCTAGTGACAACAAAATGAGGCCGTGACCTCGAGACCGCTGCGTCCAACATGATCAAATAACTCGTCCTAATCGTTCGAGGGGAAAAAAATGCTACCATACCAAAACGCCATTCTACCTAAAGGAAACATGATGCGCCTATTCTCTGGACAATTGACACCCAGCACTTGGGTTCAACCTGAATGCAATACCCTGCCTGACCTTGGACGCCGCCGGGTATCTAACGAGATTGTGACCATCCTACAAAGCAAAAACCCTGACTAAAAAACCCAAGGAACACCGACGCAAATAGACCCATCCCAATGGTCGTACATATGGCAGAATGCGCACACCGCCACTTCGGAAAGTATGCCGGATTATCAGGCTTGAAGGCCTGAAACGGCACGCGCAACTTCTTGGGTGGCTTTGTGCTGCCACACCTGCCGAACCTCGGCGTCGACAACGGACGCGGGGTCTGTAACCTCATCGTAGAGTTTTCGAGAAACGTCGCGGTTGATAGTTTCGTACTGGTCCGCCGTCAACTTGCTGGAGGCCCAATGCGGCTTGAGAGCACTGCGGACGATGTTGTTGATTTTCTGCTTCATTTCAAGCGACAGAGATGACTTTGTCGGCGAAGCATCTGGCGATCGAGAAAGGTTGGCCTTTTCGATGCGTTGAGGACGGGGTTGTCGGAGCTCGGGTTTTGCGGGTCTCGACTCGGAGTCGCTGGCGTTTCCCGATGACCTGCCTGAGCGATATGCTGCCTTGGTGTATACAGGCTCAATCGTTGAGCTCAAAGTCATGGTTGGGGACGATGGTCGAGTGGACCTGTTTGATGGTTGTTGATTTTGATGAGGAGGCGGAGTGAGCGAGAGGGCTCGTGGACTACTGTAGGCCGATGCTGGAGGAGAAGATCCGGGCGAGGATGCATATGCATCTCCCCCAACCATGCTTTCAGGTAACAAATTTCGAGTGATTTCGTCATCTGACGGGTGAGACTGCTCTACCTCCTTGAGAAGCACAGAGAGAAACGATGGTGCTTCTCCATTGAGAGCAGGCGGCGACCGGACGTTTGCCACTGAGCGACTGGGTTCCGATGTTGACGAAGATCCCTCGCCCGATGCGCCAGGAGCTGACCGGTGTGCGCGGGGCCGCTTCAACTTTCGCTCAGGCTCTGGTGGTGGTTCCGCAGGTGATGCGGTTATGGAGCGAGATTTGCGCTTCCGACTAGGCCCCTCACCGTTGGCCTCTCGAGCTTTCTCAAGCGTCGCCCAAGCACGTCGCTCCTCACGACTTTCTTGGGCGGGTGCAGGAGCCTGCGCGGCGGTGGTATTGTTGATGATGGACGGCGGGATGTTTCTCGAGAAAACTTCCTGAGCACCAAGTCTTCTGGCGATATTGATGCGTTGCTGCCAGCGTTGATATTCGCGCTGCTCACGTTCTCGCAGCTGCCTTGACCTTCTGTACTCCTCCAGAGCATCGTCGCCATCATGCGAGTCGAGGTCGATATTGATCGCATCAAAGATGAGTCCTGTGATTTCGCCCCAGGCACCTTGCCACTCGTCCGAACGCGCACGCCTTCTCACGCTACGCATCGTTGCTTGTGTCCTGGGGAAGAAATCGTTGCGTCGTCCACGTCTGCTGTTGCTCACTATCGGGTAACGAGCGCGAGATCGAGCGATGCCTATGCCGCCTAGTTCCTCGGCACACTCCATGCAGAACCAGGAGCCGTCCGGAATTTCGTCTAGGCCAATACAATAGGTATGGTATGATGCATCGCATCCGTCACACAGAAGAAGCACTTCTTCGTCACCGGAAGAGTTGCAGACGGGGCAAGGGTGTGCCTCTAGGTCCTCTTCTTCTGGGTTCTCTTCTGCCCATGCTTGCGGATCGAATTCGGCAACTTGTTTCTTGTCTGCGACTGTGTACGATTTAAGGAGGTTTCCTAATCGAACAAGTAAGGTCAGTTTAGTGGTTTGTTAAATTTGTGAAGGGCAATGTTGTTGTGTTCCGAGAGGGGGGGCAGTGTAGAGGGAGCTTATAGCAAAGCAGTGAATTAACGTACCTCCGACCTTATCATAGACGCTCACGTCGTTGAAGGTCTGCCGACAAATTGGACAGCTATTTGCTTTGCCAGCCCATTCTAGCAAGCAGCAATTGTGCAAAGCATGTCCGCATGCATTTATTACAGCAACGTCGGTTTCGTTGTTGGATTGTCCGGGGTTGCGTTCGTCAGCACTGTTAGTGGTGGTGGTAGTGGTGGATGAGGCCGCTGAGTCCGCCACCATTTGGGAGCTCAGCGTGTCGCCTCCGCCGCGACCGCCTGGGTCCTCCAGGCCTTTGAACGTCGCCAAATCGACAGCCAAAATGGCCACCTCTAAGGCATCTAAACAAACGATGCACTGATCCGCCATGATCTCAAAGTTGATAAAATTCGGAAAGAGAATTTGAAAATGAGAAAAGAGCCGGATAACACATAGAAAAAAAAAAGTTTCAAAATGGGGACCTTTGCAGGTGTTGCAAATTGAAAGGCGGCGGTATGACGCTGGTTGCTATGTGGTTCGTTCAGGGTGGGCGGCGCTTCTCTGCTGTGAGCGGGTTCCAGTTGGGTGTGTTTTGCTGCACTGGGGGCGGCCGGGTTGGGTTGAATTTGGATGGGCTAGGAATTTAATGAGTGATTCTTGTCTCTTGTTTCTTGGGGGCAAGTAAAGGAAGGAAAGGGAGAAAGAGGACTCGGTTTTGGCTCTGGGGGCAACAAGGACACTGTGGAGCTCTGGACCAATGACCTGATCGGATGATGTCTCCACACTTGGCCAAGCTCTCGGTTCCACCTCGATGGCTGACTGGCTGAGCAAGTCCACCCTTTCAGTTTTTGTAGTAGCCCATTTTGGCCAGTCACGCAGTGCCGTACATGGAGGAGGGAAGTCGGTTAGTGTTTTGGGTGACAGGGAGGGCAAGGATGGAAGAATAGCTCAGGTAGATTGTGGTCTTGGGGGAAGAAAGAGGAGAAAATGGGAATGGATTCCGTCACGAACCAGGCAGGTGACTCTGCATCTTTCGCGTACCTGCGTGAGTGGCTGGCTGTCTTTAAAGCACAAGCTACCTTGCTGGGGCCTTTCTACCTTGGCTGACCTACAAAGTAAGTTACGCAGGCAAGGTAAGGTAAGGTGGGTTGCCTACGGGTAAATTACTTCGTATCGGTAATAAGTACTACGGTGTATTACGATTCCTCTGCGGCGATTTTTGATGTTTACAACCAGTCTTGATCAAGTATGATTTTTCTAGGCAAAAAGTCGCTCGGAGGCTACCAACAACTACACAGAGTCATCTGAGTTGTCTCTTGGCTATCGGGCACCAATTGATTGCCTTGGTGACTGTGAAAGTCGAACTGGCATAAAGTCTGGTCTGTGTGTGGGTCGAATCACCTGCAGCTAGCTACTTTGCAAGCCGCCCTAGCACTTTTTTATTTTATTTAAATTCTTTTTTTTTTTTTTTTTTTTTTAAGTTGCCCAGATTTCCTTACTTCCGTGCTCCGTTCGTTACCTTTTGTTATTCTTCATCTGCACGCACTCGGGTCTTGCATCCAAGCCACATATGGATAGTCTCGTGGCGTGCATGGCGATTCACCTACCAATAAAACACTTTGGAAAATGAAAATAAAAATAAAATAAAAATGGAAACCAATCTAGAACTAAGAATCCGGGTAAACAACTGAGCTTTGGGAAGCCACCCCCTCGGCTATCTTGATTCGCAGTTGAAAAGCGGTCTGATGTGCCGCATCGGGCTGCAGTAGAGCACCTCATCAAAAATTGGGGCATAGCATTGAAGTTTGCCTGCAGGGACTTTTACGCATCGGAGTGAGCTCTATACTCTTCAGGTGTACAGATCTCTTGTTGCTCCGTATTTTACATGTAAACTATGACTCCTCGCTCGCTTCAAGAGATAATAGCATACATATCTTTTTGTGATTTAGCAAATAGATGGTTATCGAGCAAATGGATATGTCGCTCACCTACTGTAGGAAATACTTTTCTTTTTTTTCCTTTTTGGTCGTCTTCCTATTTATATCCCTCTTGAATTCGGTTGGATTATCCAGAACCAGAGCTAATCAGTAGTCATGTCGGCCGACTTTCGAATGCATAATATCGAAGCGGTGACTTAGATTTCAAGGCATTCCCAAGAACAGGATCCCAAAAGATCCACTTTATGTGAAGATCCTTGCCACAAAAATAGCCTTGTTATTGTGTATGTTCGCAATGATAGTACAAAAAAATAAGTCAGTCGAAAAACGTTATATCGTCAAGAGGGGGGGTTTTGACTTTGGCTTGGTTCTGTTGGATGATTCAGCTCCTGCGCGCCAACCTGCGAAGC
Source organism: Pyricularia grisea (assembly GCF_004355905.1). Taxonomy (NCBI): domain Eukaryota; kingdom Fungi; phylum Ascomycota; class Sordariomycetes; order Magnaporthales; family Pyriculariaceae; genus Pyricularia; species Pyricularia grisea. The sequence continues at coordinate 1,983,097 of NW_022156720.1, forward strand.
TGGGATAGTGTGGCAGTGTGATGCAGTAATCGAGGCTGCAAACTTTCCTCACCAATGCTCCATGTGGTCGTAGGTGATTGATGGTTAGGACAGTAAGGTTTGTTGCGACGACCCCTTACATAGCTTAGGCCCATGCCCAACTATAATGCTATCTCAACGATGTATTTTACCGATAGCATTGAGAAGTTGAGTAAGTTATATTGGATACACCTGGCAAGCAGTGATAACGTCAAGATCACGCTAGGCGATGAGACTATTTTTGGCAGGTCGACAGAAAAGACATGCATGGTGAGGCTTTCGCGTTCGTTGTCCTCTTAATGAAATTCCGCGTTGAGCGCGGATGCAAGGAGAGACAATGCAAGTGCAAGGGTGTTTTGATTCCTTCCTACTTCGTAATTCCTGAGTACCCTGGGAGGGAAGAAGAAAAAAAAAAAAAAAAAAAAAGAATAATAATAAAAATACATGCATCAGATCCATTGGATTCGGAGTGCGAATGCAACTTGTAATCAATCCTCTTGCACCGTGCAGCAGCAACACCCTGACGTTCAAGACTGAGCGGGTCGCCCGAATGTGTGGCGTGCCTCAGAATTGATCATGATGACTACCAACGGCAAATAAAGCATTCAAACCCGATGGTTTGCCGGTGTAACACACAACCCATCAAGGCGGCCGCCCCTGGATTTTGAGTCACTACCGTAATGGCAAGTGCCTTACATCCCGGGTGCAGATACTGAAAATATGTCCAAACGTTGTACTTTTACCTTGTAGGAATAATTCATTTAGCAGCCTCTTGTCGCTAAACTGCAACGGCCAAGTCAATGTCACAGAGGCGTTTTGCTGTTAAATACAGCCCAAAACCCGCAAGTCGTCGTCTCTGCGCAGTCGACTTGTTTTTTTCTTGTCTTCAATCACGTCCAATCAACTCGTCACTGACGACAGCTGTCACTCAAAATAAGAGGCAGCGACTCGATCAAATTCTTCCGTCTACTGCCGCTGCAGACATCATCCACGGCCCCACCCAAACCCGCAGCCGCAGCAGTTGTTGCCCCTCCACTACGACTAGTTTTGGCAACCGTAAAGAGCTATTATCACTACCACCTAAACGGACCAACACCCCTAGTACTGCGCGTCACTTCTCGTTAAAATCAAGCATGGCAACTGATCCCCAGGGGCCTGGGTCCCTCGGGAACAAGGCAGCCGCATCAGATGGAATGCCAAATATGGTGATGCCATATGAACCTCAGGACCCCGCTGTCATCGCAGAGATGGTCCGCGTGCTCGATGAACACACAAAGAGCGGCAGCAAGGGTCGTTTTCGGATCAAAAAGACCAAGTTCTCTGTTGCTGGCTCTCCTTCCAAGGCCACTGTGGATTCATGGAAGCTACAGGACTGGGACTACAAGAAGCCTGGACTGCCTACATATGCCCGTGGCCTCTTCACCACGCAGCTCCCAAATAATGTCCCAGAAATTGCCGTTAGAGGTTACGACAAGTTCTTCAACGTCGGCGAGGTACCGGAAACAAACTGGGATAATATCATCAAGAACAGCAAGGGTCCTTACGAGCTCAGTCTGAAGGAAAACGGCTGTATCATTTTCATCTCAGGGCTTCACGATGGCACCCTGCTGGTGTGCTCAAAGCATTCCACTGGCGCGCGTGGTGACATTGAAATTAGCCACGCCAACGCAGGTGAAAAGGCTCTCGATAAACAGTTGGCCCAGATTGGCAAGACTAGAGCTGACCTTGCGCGGGAGCTCAGGGAGCGCAACGCCACCGCTATCGCCGAGCTTTGCGATGACAGCTTCGAGGAGCACATCTTGGCATATGGCCCCGACAAGGCCGGCTTATATCTTCACGGCATCAACGTGAACCAGCCATACTTGATGACATATCCGGGCCCCGCGGTCAACTCATTTGCCGATGACTGGGGCTTCAAACAGACCGGGCTGCTCATAATGGACAACATTCACGAGGTCAAAACTTTCCTAGAAGACGTAGCGGAAACTGGTGCCTACGGCGGTCGAGACGTCGAGGGCTTTGTTATCCGCTGCAAGCTGAAGGACCGGCCCAATACCGACCCTGGAACATTCTCAGATTGGTTTTTCAAGTACAAGTTTGAAGAGCCTTATCTTATGTACAGGCAGTGGCGGGAGTGTACCAAGGCTCTCATTGCCGGCAACACCCCCAAGATCAAGAAACACAAGAAAATCACTGAGGAGTACCTACACTATGCAAAAACACGATTGGCAGCCGACTCCAGCCTCGCAAAGGCCTATAACCAAAACCACGGTATCATCGCTCTTCGTGACGATTTTCTGAAATACAAGAACATGAAGGGTTCCGATGCTGCAAATCTCGATCGGGATGTCGCACCCAACGAGCCGGAGCCTGACAACTCAGTCGTTGGCAACGTGATCCTCGTCCCGATTGCAACCATTGGGTGTGGAAAGACGACCATTGCCGTCGCTTTGAGGACTCTCTTCCCCGAAGCTTTCGGCCATTTCCAAAACGACAGCATAACGCAGAAAAAGGGAAGGCCGGCTATATTTACCAGGAATGTGCTGGAACAACTAAAGACAAAGAGGGTTGTTATTGCCGATCGCAACAATGCATGGCGCCGTGAGAGGACACAAATCTTGGGTGACGTCAAACATATGCTGCCCGCAGCGAAGCTAGTGGCGCTTCACTTCGACCACGACAACAGCATGGAAGTCCGCAAGTTGACATACGAGCGTGTCTTTCAGCGCGGCGACAACCATCAGAACATCAAGGTGCAAGAGCTCGGTAAAGCAAAGGTCATGGACATCATGAACGGCTTCCTTGATGGACTGGAGCCATATAGCGCATTCAGCAAACCTGATGCAGACTTTGCCGCCGCCATCGGTCTAGACCCTCTTGCCGGCAGCCGGAAGAATCTAGAGGTGGTGATTTCCAAGTTACACCAGCTTTACCCAAACTTGCTCCCTCGCGTCCCCACAGCAGAGGAGATGGACAAGGCGATCGAGACTGCACTCACCTACGATCCCAAGTTAGAGCAGCTGGCAGTCCTGCCCGCAGCTGCTAACAACAACAACAAGGGGGCTGTTGAGTACATGTCGATCGATATCCCGTCCCAGGCCGTTTTGTGCGCTCTCGAGGATGTCTTTAAGGATGCCTCCCCCGAGGTGGGCCGCATGTATAGATATCTGAAGCAGCAGCGTCGGATCCAGCCGGCTTTCCATGTGACGCTGATGCATAAATCAGGAGCAAAGACTAGCCCAGAGAATCAAGAGCTTTGGACAAAGTACACTCAGACCTTCAAGGCTGCTCATGATGACGCCAAATCAAAGGGCATCGTATTCAGAGCTACGGAAACTCCCAGCCTGGGCGAATGCGAAGTGCAACTTGAGCGTGTGGTCTTTGACGACAGGCTCATGGCGATTGTGGTGCGCATAATCGACAAAGATGACAGGTGGAAGTGTATAAACAGGGTTCCGCACATCACGATTGGTACTCTGGACAACACAGTGCCGCCCAAGGAGAGCAACGATATGCTGGCTCTTTGGATTGATGGACAGCAGGAGGCTCGGCGCGGGACAATCCGTGAGGCTGGCATTGAGGGTCGTCCAATTGTCAAAGGCATAGTCAAGGCAGTTTTGTCAAAATTCTGATAGTTAGATACTAGAAGAGGACTTGTAACAGAGCAAAGGATGACGGTCAAGGCTCTGTGTTGTTCGTCTCGGCTGACACACTACCTTGACTTCGTATGTGGCGTTCTATAGTGGCAATGGCGCTTAAGTCTAGGCGTACTTTAACCGTCCCATGAGTTATGGAATTCGAGCTGTCCAACATGAGCTGGTTAGCGGCATCCCGGGGATAATAAAAGCACATGTTTGGGGGGCGGGAAAACCAATGGTCTTTTTTCTACTTTTGAACACCACTTAGATACACGGTAGATATCCTGATCATCGGAATTTGTATTCCACTCATTACAGTGCTGTTTTTATCCCCTTAAAAGAGGTTCAATGGGTATATCGCATTTAGAAGGGCCAGTGCAATTCTACGTAACGAATCCAGTTTCAAGGGCTTATACCGTTGGTCACCTTGACAAACGCCTGCCACTGCCTCCAAGCCTCTCCACTCTTGAGTGCCCAGCGCGCCCTCCTCACGCCCTCCTTCCAACGCTCCCCTCCGGGCCCACGCTCCTTGATGACTACCCCATCGTCACCGTGGCCCATGTTGCTCTGGTCGGCCTCGCAGATGCCACTGGCGACGAAGAGCGTGGCCGTGTTCAACAGCACGAACTCGAGGATGGGGTCGTCGTCGGCCATCTCCCCGCGCAGGATCTTGGTCAGGATCTCGGCGTTCTCGGCGGGCTCCTTGTTGCCCGACACGTTGGCGAGCGGGTGGGTGCTCAGGCCAAAGTCTGAGGGTTGCACGTAAAAGTGCTCCGAGATGACGGCCTCGCCGTTGCCCTCTCCGTCGCGCCGCCGCCTCAGCCGCCACACGTTGGTCGGGCCCGCGCAGCTGACCTCGTCGAGCTCCTCGACGCCGCAGATCACCATGGCCTTGTCGACGCCGGCCATCCTGAGCGCCTCGAGGAAGACGGAACCCAGCTCGGAGCGCGCGACGCCCAGGACCCGGGCCTCGAGGACGGGGCTGCCGACGCCAGAATCGATCGGGTTGGACAAGGGGCCGATGAGGTTGAAGAGCGTCCTCCACGGAAGCTGCTTGCGTATCGGGGCGACGTAGCGCATGCCGGTGTGGAATACTGGGGCGAAGAGGAAGGCGTAGTTGGTCTCGGAGTAGACCTTTGAGAGGGTTGTCGGGGCGACGTTGTCCATGTTTGGCGGCATGGGCTTCATGTTTGCGAGCAGGTCGGCGGAGCCCGACTTTGAGGTGCTAGAGCGGTTGCCGTGCTTGGCCAGCATGAGCAGGGAGCTGGCGATGATGCTGGACGTGGTGCTGATGTTGAAGGTGTTGTGGGCGTCGCCTCCGGTTCCGACAATGTCGACCAGCCCGCCCTGGTAGTTGCCCTCACCCAGGTTCCGGTCGAGGATGATGCGGTTGATCTCGGTCAGGTCGATCTTCTCGGCGGCGGAGCGCATGCGGGCGGCCGTGGCGGCCATGACGTCGGCGCGGCGGTCGAATCCCGTAAAGTGCAGGCACATGAGCAGCGATGCGGCCTGCACCTCTGAAACGCGGTCGGTGAAGAAGTACGATATCGCCTCTGCGATATCGTCCGCGCTCACCTGGTTGATGTCCTCCTTGGGCACCGGCCAGAGCCGCGAGAGCAGCGGCTTGATGTCGATCTTGGGTAGATCAGCGCCATTGCCGTTGGTGTTTGGGGCAACCATTGTTCGTGGAGGGGTTTTTTTTTGTGACCGGGCCGGATAGTAGAGACGAGATGACTTGGTAAGGAATGTGATCTTTTTTTTTAAGCTTCCCCAACAGAACAGTCATAAAGGCCAAAATAGGTAGGGAGGGGTAAAAGAAACACAAAAGATTCGCTGGATGCTGATCGAAATAACTATCAATTGAATGTACAAATTCGAATAAAAAACAGCTATGAAACCCCTTGACTTGAATTCAAAAGTAACAGAGCGTTTACATAAAAGACAGAGGCAAGCAGCAGGCTATAACCTGCTGGATTTCTTCATCGCCCATCTCCCCGTCCCGCATTCTCTCCCCCGTAAATCCCGGTAGGTCCTGATATCACCCTTTTATTAGTTCTAAAAGCATATGCAGATTTCAAGTGGACCCCCAATTTGTTTCTCAGCGGGGTCGACAATTGACATGGAAGGCGTGGTTTTGGCCAACCAAAGGAGCTAAGCAGGATTGGCTCGTGCACGCTAGAAAGGGGAGCTGAAGCTCCATTCTCGGCCGACGCGGTTTGCAACCAAAAATTTAGGATGCAGAGTAGAGGGTGGCTTTTATCGTGATTTTATTCCAGACCAAGACCAGATTCGAGGTGGAGGGCGCGGTCTACAGAGCACACGCACCCACACTTGCCCAAGTGAGTAAATTTTACTTGCCATCAATTGAAATTGAATACTTGGTTAACAAGCATCTAACCCGTATTTTGTTCCCTCCTAAAGCATGCCTCCTCGAGTCCAGTGCCCAAGTATCGGGTCTGCCATCAGACAACAGTCGCGCCAAAGGATATCGCCCAGGCATCGACCGATATTACAGACCGTCACCCCCGCCCTCGTTGATGCATCAGTACTGGCGAGGAGGACTTATGCAACGGCTGCGCCATTGTCTAAACTAGGAGGCCTTCAGCTCCCGGCCGACTATGTTCCCCCAACCCAGCCTCCCAGCGCCCGACGACCAGAGACGAGGAAGTCCCAGCTGCTCCGAGCATACACTTCACTACTGAGGTCAACTCCTTTGACGCTCATTTTCCAGCACAACAACCTCACCTCGCAAGAATGGGCTGCGGTCCGCCGAGAACTACGGGCCGCCTTGGCCAAAGTGCCGATCCCTGCGACTCCTGAGGGTGTACCACCGCCCGTCGATATCGTCAAGAACATCCAGCTACAGGTCATCAGGACACGTATTTTCGACCAGGCATTCAAGGTCGTTGAGTTCTTTGACCCGGAGGCGGCGGCTGCCAAGACGCCCGGCATGAAGAAGTACAACCACGATCTGTCCAAAGCGGCATACGAGGCCACGTCAAAGATCGACCTCGACGCTGTCCCGGATTCCTCCATGTACAAGCAGATTGCTCCGCTCCTGGTCGGACCTATCGCCCTTGTGACCTTCCCCGCCGTGTCTCCGGACCACGTCGCTGCCGTCCTGCGTACGTTGGCCCCCAGCGCGCCGGCCTTCCCTGCGCCGACGAGGAGGGCGTCGCCTAGCTACCACGAGCCCATCGCCCGCAGTGGTATGCAGAAGCTTTTGCTGGTGGGCGGCCGCGTCGAGGATCGTGTCTTCGACCTCGACGGCGTCAAGTGGCTAGGTGGCATCCAGGGTGGCCGCGATGCTCTGCGTGCCCAGGTGGTGCACATGTTGCAGAGCGCCGGTCTCGGCCTCACGATTGCGCTTGAGGGTGCTTCCAAGAGCCTGTGGCTCACCATGGAGTCGAGGAGGACCCAGCTTGAGGATGAAGCCAAGGGACCGGAAGAGGCTGTGGAGAAGAAGGAAGACGAGGCGCAGAGCTGATTTGTATGATGTTTTGTATAGTATGTTGGTGGTAGATATCAGTAAGATACGATACCTGTAAAAAGATAGACACACGGTTTTACTACTAAATGGTTCTTTCTGTCAAATTGCAGTGAAGCCATATCATCAGAACGTTTCTTTGTTACAGCGCAAGGTTAGAATTGTATATTTTTATGACAAGCTTAATTTTCCAGCAGTCCACCTGGGCTTTTACTGTTCAGATAGAGATGGAATCATGTGGTATCTCGACGGGCCGATGTTGCCTGATGGATCACGGTATTATTTTATTTTGATTTGTTTTGTTTTATGTATATGCACAAAGTGTAGAAAGCAGAGCGTCCGTCTGTAAGCATGAAGGCCTGAGCTGACGAACCCCTGCGCAAGCTTCCGTGGGTGGATATTGAGCGGGGACTCTACAGCCCATCCATCTCTGGGTGGGCCAATATTGGTAGTCGCTGCAAGGCCAACCCGCGGCTAATAATCCAATGCGAACCCTGCTCGCTTATTGTGAATGACGACGCCCCAGTGCTATGAACTCCGACTTGCTGTACCAGCCTTCTTCCATCAAGCCTTGCAATCCATCAATCCATCAACTGCACCAAGTTGATTGCTGAAACTAGTCCAGGGCTAGCCTTTCACAGCCGTCTGGCTTGCACATCTCACTAGATCGAAAATCCGGATCCATAACAACCCACGAGTTAGTCGGGAAACTTTGAGTTCGTCCAGTCGCGACCGTTTCGTCTATTTCGAGAGCTTCAACAGCTTCCGATTCATTCATACTCTAAAAGAATCGCGCGCGCAACTGTCATCTTCACTTCCGAACCATACTCGTGGACGACATACCCAACAATTAATAAGCAACAACACCAAAGGACTATTCAATTTACGCACGTCTTCACTTGACAAGACCCCTCACATAGAACCGACCTTCGATACGAGCGATACAGCTTTTAATAAATCCACAAACTCACAACCGCGATGGACTTCGCACCCTACCAGTCCTCTCCTCCGGAGCATGCCCGATCGCCGATAGATTCGCCTCGCACATCTCTGGAGCGCAGGCCATGGTCGCCAGCGCGCGGCGGTAACTACTACAACAACACCGCCGCCGCCGCCGCAAGCACGACCTCACCACCGCCTCTGCAACACCCGCAACCGCAGCGGCAGTGGTCGGGCGGCATCCCGAGCCCGAGCTACTACCAACAGCAGGGTCTGGGCTCCGGCGCCGGAGGGGATGGCTACTTTGCCGGGCGGGGCGGCGGTCCCTGGGGCGACAGGGACGGCACGCTCAGCGAGTTCGACACGAGCCTCGGCATCAGGCTCGACTACGAGGCCTGCCTCGCGTACCTGTTCTTCCCGCCGTTGGGGGCGATAGTGCTGCTTATAATGGAGCGGAAGAGCGATTATGTCAGGTAAGGACAGACCAGACGGGATAGAGGGGGCGTTGTTGTCTCCCGGGCGTGATCGGAGGGGAAGCCATGGAGGTTGTGGTCTTGATGAGACTTGGCCGCTGACTTTGAGATTGTGTTATTGGAATATAGGTTCCATGCATGGCAGTCAAGCTTGCTTTTCACCGCCATCTTCGTCATTCACTTGATCTTCTCTTGGTCAAGGTTCCTCAGCTGGCTCTTCTTCATTGGAGATCTTGTTCTGATAGGATTCCTGACTTTGAAGGCATATCGCGATGCAGACACCCTCGACAGGTACAGTTTTTCTCTTGGTATCCTCCCGGGTTTTGGTTGTGTTCCCGACACTGACAGTAAGCAAATCCAGGTACGAGGTTCCAATAGTTGGTCCGCTGGCAAGCAGGATTTTGGACGACGAGTAATTACGCTACTAGGCTGCCGTGTGCAAATACGAGTTAGACCCAGTCTAGCCTTGCATACGGCTTGTTTGTTCAGCTTCTTTGGGCTGTTACATCAGCCGAATCACGGATGATTGTAGAATGTTGTGTATACTTGACATGCTTTGTGTTCGACATATATAAGTCTTTGATGTACGTTTCTCTGTTGTTATTTTTTCTTCTTCTTTAACGTCTTTAATGAGGTCAACAAGATTGCTGTTTCCTGAGTCGAATATAGGCTCGGTGGATTATGCGATGTCTACAATACTTGCGATGAATGTATGGAAGGTCATTTTGATGGTGTAGGGTACATGTTGAGAGTTGACGGCATGTCGCCTTATGCCCTGGAGAACAAAATGGATATCAGCCGAGAGCTGTGATCTGACTTTCAACAGGCCGATTTGTGCATAATAGCAAATGACTCCTCAAGAAGGGGAGGGGAAAAAAAAAGCTACCGTGTTGAGATTATGACAGCATCTGTCGGACGGGTGCTGGTTTTTGACAATGCCCGGCCTACTTTATCACACCGCCCCCAAACGTGCGTTTGCTGCCCAACATGGCTGCCTAGGTCGCGGGTCTGAACAAACAAAGAACCCATAACCACTTTCTTCCAAACTTCTTTCGCTCACTTACCTTTTTGAACGAACTCTCCACCGAGTTGCTGCAATTAACCACCCTTGCAGGTAATTTTCAGGGTTGCGAGCCTGGTGGCGTTTGTTCTTTTGTTCACTGCGAACAGTCTGGACAGCAACGTGCTGCCGCGGGACTGTTCAGCAATGTGAAGGGAAACTCAGTGACATCTCATCTGACAGCAAACTTTTATGGGGCCATTCTCTCTTACCTACTTTCAGTAACGGCTTTGGCATGTGAATCGACCATCGCCTACCTGATACTGTCAACTTTTGAATGCCAACCGTGGCTAGGATCTCCATCACAAGCTCTTGGTTACCGGCACTCTGGAATCATCCATAAGCCTTTGATCTAGATGTAGAATGGAGGTGGAACGGATCAACTTCACCACTGATGCGCGGCGGCAGCAAGATGGGCTGGTGAGTTTAACCTATTGCTGTGACTAGAGCTTCTCGTGTTAATACGCGGGTTTGCTGCTCTCGAGTGTGACACATGCTAACTTTTTATTACGATCTGGTTTAGCTTACTATCACTGAGATGCGTGCAAGACTCTCAGAGGACAGATGCAACCAGAGGCGGTGGAATCAAATAAAACGACAAATCCCAATCGTTGACGCCATGGACATTGGCATACTAGGCTGGGGCCAACCGCCCGAACGGAGACCCCGGCCACGCAGGCTGTTCTCACCCGCGAGGGACCGATACGGAATCCGAAAAAGACTGTATGGCATTGATAGTAAACCGCAGCAAGAGTACCAGGGCATCTTCTTGAGACGCAATCACCCACCGCAAGCGTATGAGCCCGAGTACCCCGACGGACCGCCGATCGACGAATATTTTCTGAGGAGCGGTCGGACAAGATGAAACTCCTTCCCCGTTAACGACGACCGGCTCCAAGAACTGCGTGCAAGCCGAGCGGAAAAGATCCGGTTGGCAATGTTGGAATCGGAGAGAGACGGGGAACAGATTGCGGTCGACTTGTCCCGCCGCAACTAGTGGTTGTGGTGTGCATACCTCGGCGTCTCTATCGTGGCTTTCATTGTCTTCCTCACGTTACTTGTCAAAAGATTCTGCGAGGGGAGTTATGGCTCCTGCCTGCTATCGGCAATCCAGCTGGGACTCGTCGTGATCGTGTACATTATTGGCGCTGTCTTTGCAGGTAACCAGCTCAGCGTTGACGTTATTTTACTGATAGGAGGTATGATTGTTGCGGCGGCAGCAGGCCAAGGCCTTGGGTTTGGTGGCTAGAATGGAAAATGTTTGCGGGACGAGTGACGGTGTGTAGACTGTTGGATCGTGGATCTTGCATCTGCCAGCCTCTATTCACTTACATTCAGATCCTTATTCCAGATGGTTTTACGGACGGCAAATCTTTATGGGGCGATTGTCGTCTTTATGCATCCACTCTTCTCCCCGGTCTACATTCGGTTGAATAAAATATCATCCAACATCAGTATGAACAGACCAATTCCTAACTTCTTCTGTATGTGTATTGTTGAGACTGATGCCGCTTGGTTCAACTTAGGATCATATGGTGGCAGTGACATACTGATTGGTATGCTGGTAGGATGGTTCACCTATTCTTGGGCCCCTATGAGCTAGTGTCAGATATCAAGGGCTGTCACATTTCGCAGATATTCGATGCTGGTGCAACTCTACAAAGACTACAAAGAAGATTGAGGAAAGCCACCCGAAAGCGTGAATCGGGTCTCCCACCAGATTTGGCAAAAGGAATGTTTTGGTTGATTTCATCCCTTGAAGATTCTCAAAAGAGTACACGTAGATTTGAATTTGAGATGAGCCATCAACAAGAAATGTCAGCCTCAATCCACATTCATCGGAAGTAAGTCGAATTTGTTATGAGCTCTGACATGGAACGCCACGCCTCGATTCCCGGCTTTTGCCATGGCTCTAAAGAAGTACTCAGTCCGGTACAGCACAGTCAAGGGATGATGTTCGTGGCTCATGTAGGGACGTAATAGAGCGTGGCTGCCAAGACTTTTTTTGCCTTGCCGCGTTTTCACCGCCGGTTTGCGCAGCACATGTCTAAAGTAGGTACTGAATAGTGATTATGCCCTGCGCGGCCGGCCGTTGTCAAAAGAAGCAGGGAATGTATGTACTTTAATGTCCGTGGTGCGCGTGCGTGTCTGATGAGTTGCCTAGGTAAGGTAGGTAGGTAGGTAGGTTATCGAGAAGTCAATGTTGAGAGCACGCAGTTCGTCTGATATCGGTTGGGATTGCCGTCATCTCGTGACAGATCTTCCATGTTGGGCCAAACTTTGGCTTTCTTTTTTGGTCCAGTGAAGTCATCAAGTAATAGTCAGTACTTTGGGGGCTGTGCTCTGTGGGCCGCCTATCAGACAGGGGGTCCCTAAATCCGGATCACCCCTAAAATCTAGATCACTTGATCTGATAAATTTTTATTAGCAAATATATAAATAAATCAGTTGTTTGCTATTAAATTTTTACGTTGACGGGATTGACCCTAATACTATATGATTGCTAACAAATTTCTATGCAGATAAGTGATCCAGATTTAGGGGAGATCCAGATTTTAGGGGCCCCCTGTCTGATATGCGGCCCACGGAGCACAGCCCCCCAAGTACAGTAGGTGTGCAAAATTATCGCAACCATCGCAAAATCCCACCAAAACACACGGTTTTCAAATACCAATAATCCTGTTAATTAACAATTTAAATTTATAATAACTTGTATGTTATTAATTTAAAAGGGCCAAAATTTCTATAAATATAATTATTATTTCAAAATAATATTAGTTGCAAACGCAAATTTGGATTAAAATTGATCAAAGTTGAAAAAATTCCGTTATAGTGGATTATAGCGCATTTACAGTGGACACGGTTTTTCCAAATTTCCAAACTTTTATTTTAAACCTTTGTAACAAACGCCGGAAATTTGTTTATATAATAAAATGTAAGTATATATTATATTATATAAATCTATATAAGCTGCCAAGATAAAAAAGCTGTGCCTTTTATATTAACAAAGTTGCAGTTTTGTAAATATGGTGACTTTTGGTGGGATTTTGCAATAGTTGCGTTAATTTTGCACAGGTGCTGTAGTAAGGTGCCTCCAAGTGCCTCCAAAGTCCCACACTTGTACTATGTAGTGTTCAGATGCTTCTTTCCCCTTTGGGCATACATTGGCTCATCCCATTGGCGGACCACGGATTTGGGCGCTAGGGCCGAAACGACGAAATTACCGGGGGACAGTTACAGGGAAATGTTGCACTAATCGACAGCTAACAACCCAACCAACCAGTGAGTGACCTGTGCCTGATTTTTTTGACAAGGTATGACGTCGAAGCCACTCTTTTTTGCAGGGGGTTGATTTGTTTGCTTCCATTGACACCCCCCATTCTGATCGCAATACCAAGGCAAAGCAAAAGCTTTGGCATACCTACCATGCACGGATTTTGTCCTTTTAAAAGACGCCAACCTCGCTGAAAACAAGCTCCATGGTCTAGATCTTTTTCTCCACCCTGAGAGCTTGTCAGGGACTCAGTAGTGGTTTAACACACAATTAACCTTAACCCACGGCTAGCAAATCCCCACTGCCCTCCCAAAGCATATCTTGTTCATCTTCAGGAGATCTTTTTTTTTTCGTATTTTTTTTTAATCTTCCTCCTGCAGACACACAAGATGCGCGCTCATTCCTTGGCTGTCTTCCTGACCGAGCTGGCATGTCTGGTTCACGGTACTCCAGTGGAGCCGGTGCTTCGAGACGATGTTGCTGCACCACACGCTCCCGAGATCACGCCCGCTCCCGCGCTGAAGCAGCCTCCAACTCGGACACTTGAGATTCAGAAGAGGGCTGATATCTGGGGTGCTTTCGAGTCTGGGGTCAACTCAATCTTTTCCGGGCTCGGGTCGAGCATCCCATCCTATGTCGCCTCGGGAGTTCCCAACTTCTTCCAGGACTTCCCCACAGGTGACAAAGTCCAGAGCTCCCTGGGCATTGATGACAATCAGGTTCGGGCGTTACCGACGCAGGTTCTCAACATACCGCCGTATGGAAACTGGAGCAACAATGCTTGGAACATTAGGTTCAGGGGCAATGTAAGTTGTATTGAGAGCGATTCATGTTGGACAGTCAGTCCATTGGTCAAACCGGTCACTAAATAATGTTCGTATAAAGGTATACAAACAGCCCAACACGAGCCGGGAGAAGCTAGACGACCTCGCCAATATCTTTCTCATTGGTGTCGACATTAAGGATCTGCCGCCCAGCGAGCAAGACCAAGCCCGCAATCTGACTGCCTCCATCTTCATTCTGCAGCAAAGCCACCAAAATGTTTCCATGGATATCAAACCAGCACCATCTGTCGGCTCCGATGGTGGCGCAGCCAACACCACTGGGGGCGATCAGAATGTCAACCTACCAACTCTTACCACCAGCGAGGGTGACTTTGACGAGTTTGTTCCTATTCAGCTCAATGGTTTGACCCCAGGCGACAGGACCCAAAGCATCCAGCGCCTCAACCTGTACACCAATGGCTCCCAGCTTGGGAACGCAACTGCATACCTGGTGCCGCCCGAGGGCTATACTGTCATCTCTGACATTGATGACATTCTGAGGGTAACCAAGATCTACGTGCCCAAGGAGGGTCTACTCAACTCCTTTGCCCGTCCATTCACCCCTTGGGAGAACATGCCAGACATTTACGCCAACTGGGCCCGCTCCAACCGGGACTTGCACTTTCACTATCTGACCACCACGCCCGAGCAAGCCACCCGCATCTACATGGACTACATCTACAAGACGTATCCAGCAGGTAGCTTCGATACCCGTCCACTCAACTTCTCCGACGTGAGCGCGACCCTCTCCATCCGGAAATACCTCCTCGACCGTATCTTCCAGACCTTTCCCAAGCGCAAGTTTGTCCTGGTAGGCGACATTTCCAACTCGGACATCATGAAGGACTACCCCGGGATGGCCAAGGAGTACCCGGGTCAGGTCAGCTGCATCCTCCTGAGGAACACGAGCGCCACCGATGACCAGATGCTGTTCCCCTACAACACCAAGGAGTTCAAGGATGTGGACCAGAAGAACTACATGTTCTTCAGGACGACTGAGGATTTGGCCGGCATCGACGTCAGCAATGGTGGTTGCTACAACACCTCGGTGCCGCAAAATGTCACTTTCGACTTACAGGCTGAACGCTTGAAGAGGGGTGCTGCAGGTCGGTTGGGATTCAGCACCGGTGTTACCATTGTGGTTTCTGCCGTTGTTGCGGCGCTGCTGACCGTCTAATCAACATCTTCTCGGAATCTTTGGTTATTGTCTTGTTGGATTATTCATGCATCATGTATTTGCTTGCCTCTGTGCACGAGTATGCTCTTTTATTTTAGTCATGCCATTAATGATAGCAAGGCGTTGGTTTGCGAGTTTTTGCCGCGAGATGATGCTAGTTCTAGCTGAACAAGTGCAGCTACCGTAAACGTCTTTTTGCACTTGGTGAGCATGGATCTAGAACTAGCTCTACGGTAGTCTTATTTACGGATATTATCCGACTTTCTTGGTGCAGTGACTACTAGTTCTAGATTACTGCGCTCCTACCATTTTAGCACTATGTATTATATCATTCTTCCTGCCAACATGCTTGCTTCTGACTCAATCCATGAGTGTCTAGATCAGAGCCCAGACGCTAGTCTAGCCTAGTCCAAGAACTACCTACCACATAGTATGCAGGTTTATGTCTGGCATTACCGGCAGTTTTAGAGCAAAGCTTATGTCGCCAAGCATGCAAAGCAGACGAAGCCTGGGGGTTCAGTTTTAAAGGCAAGATAAGTTCAATTGAAAAACTAAAATCTGAGAAAGCTCATCGCAATCATTATCTTTTTTGTAAGGGCAAAAAGCTGATTCCTTGCTGGCGCCATTCCGATCCCTCATCACTCCATAAATTAAATCATACAATGTGTTTCCTTGTGTGCTGAACCCAATGATGCCCGAGTGATTAAACTCGCAATGTGAAATGGGTGTCTGTTATGCACAAACTTTCTGTATCTTTTGCGAAGGAAGCCTGTCGCTGTTACCGAAAAGAAGTTGCAGCATTTACAACTCCTCCTTCACCTTGGCGTTGGCATCATCTGCAGCCTTCTTGGCAGCGTCGGCACCCATGTTGAGCTGTCCCTTAATCCACTCAACACCGCCCTTGAAGCCCTCGGTCAACCTGGCAAACATGGTCTCGGCAGGTGTGCTAGTACCGTACTGGAAGTACATCCACTGCTTGCGAGCCCAGGCGCGGAGCTCGTCAGTCTTGGAGCCCTGGGGAACAGGCTATTGGTTGGTGGGTTAGAATCACGACTGCATATGAATTCTCAACTTGAGGTACAAGATGATTACTTACAACGCCATAGCTGTCGAGGTATGCCTTGAGCTCACTGTCACTCCATGTCTCAAAGGTGCTGTCCTTGGCCGACTGTGTAGCTTGGGCCAGGTAGCTGGTCGCTGAGGCATACGCATCACCACCAGCCTTGGAGGCACTACCGTAGGCAGACTGTGCAGCCTTGACAAGGTCGGCGCGCGTAGCGTCAGTCTTGGCAGCTGCCTTCTTGGCGGCAGCGTCGCCGTTGGCCTGGAGATAGTTCTTCAGGTTCTCGAGCGAGTAGTCCTCGAAGTTCCACGAGCTCCACTGCGTCGCAGCCTTGTGCGAGTTCTTGCGAACCAGAGCGCGGAGCTCATCGACCTTGGAGGTCTGGGGGACGGGAACACCACGAGCGTCAAGGTAAGCCTTGAGTCGGCTCTCAGACCACGTGTTGACGGACTTGTCGAACGCCTCCTGGGCGGCGAGCGAGGCACTATCTGTGGCACTGGCATAGGTGTTTCCGGCCTTGGAAGTTGCGGCACCATAGGCGGAAGCGGCAGAGCCAGCAACATTGTCACCAAGGATATCAGCGCGGTGCTTGCGAACCAGGGCACGAAGCTCGTTGACCTTGGTGCCTTGAGGAACTATTTAATTTGAACAGTGTTAGCTCACGACCTCGCCATAGCCATGTCACGTATGATGTAACTTACCAGGAATACCGTTGCGGTCGGCGAAATCCTTGAGGTCAGACTCGCTCCAGGCGTCGATAAGCTTGTCAGTCACGGTAGCATAGGCGTCCTGAGCGCTCTTGGAAGCGCTGGCGGCATCGGCCTGAGCCTTCAAGTAGGCGAGACGAGAGTTGCGGCGGACCGAGGCAATGAGCTTGTCACGGGTAGAGGGCTGGGGTGCCGGGAAGCCATGGGTATCAAGCCACTCCTTGAGGTCGGACTCGGACCAGGTCTCGTACAGCCAGTTGCCAGGGTAAGAAACGGCCTCTCCGAACTTCTGAGCGACGGTGTCATAGCTCTCACGAGCTTTGGTGAGGATGGTGTCACGCTGGCGGGGCTGGGGAACGGGGATGTTATTGTGGTCACAGAACGATTTCAGCTGGCTCTCAGTCCAGGTGTCGAGAATCCAGTCCTTGATGCTTCCATAGCTCTGCTGGGCCTTATCCTCTGTCTCGTACCAAGACTTTTGCACCTGCGAGACCAAGCTGTCCCTGCTAGCCTGTGCAGAATCCTTTGTCTCGATACCTTTTAGCTTAAGGTAATCGGCGAGCTGCTGGTTGTCCCATTTCGAATAAGGCTGCACGACGTAAGAATCCCAGTTCTGTTGGACCAGCTTCTCCAAGTCACGACGGTCGGCAGGAGTTGGGTATGGGACGTCGTGGTCCGAAAGCCAACGCTCAAGCTCAGTCTCGTGCCACTTGTTGTATGCTTCATGTAGATGATAGTGTCAGCAAGTCTATTCGATGAATTGAGTTTTGATGTGAAAGTGAAACTTACCAGCTTTGGTAAACCAGTTGCTGCCCACAGCTCCGGCCACGAGCGCCAGATTCACGAGAGTGGTGAGAACTCTCATTATGAAAGCAGAAAGATTATTATCAAGACTGACGCAGTACTGACGCCCAGAATGCTGAGGATGTGATGTATCAGCAGACGTGTTTTGAGTAAATGCACGCCGAGATGGGTGGAATTATCGTGTGTATTTTCGTTTTGTGTTGAGGTGAAAAGAAGAAAAAGAGAAATTGAAGGGATTGGAGGGAGAAAGATGTCTTAGAGGAATGGAAAGCGGTACGGTACGTAGGCAGGCAGTTATTGGCTAGGGCAGTAAGAAAGGGCAGCTGCGTTGGATCAATGAGGTCACCTTTTCGTTGCTGTTTGCCTACTTGCTACGTCGTTCATCCAAGCAGGGGACCGGACCACAGCTCCAAACAAAAATTTACACAAAGGCAGAAAACGACAAAAAAAAAGGGACCTACCTTTCAGCCAAGCAGGCTGGGGCCAAACGATGACAGCTCACTAACCAAACTGAGACATTCACAATGCCAACCGACAGCTCCCGGTAGCACCATCAGGCAAGCACATGCGTCCATCGAGATGGCCTATGACGTAGACGAAGCTCACAGATTCCAGTGATTGGATCATGAAGGTCTACAGGAGCTTTTGACCCGCATATTCTAGACTGTGTTCCCCAGGTATACCGGCATTTTGGCCTGCCATGGCTGTGAATTATTTGCCTGTGCATGTTGTGGCCACAGAGCTCAGTACAAGTTGGGATGGCAAAGATCATCAGTTAGAGAAAAGAAAGGGTTGTTTCTGACGTCATCTCTCTCTTGCACAACCTAACTGTGATGAATGAATGAAGCAACTGTGCTTAGTCAAAAATCTCGACCTAGTTCAATTGGCGGGGCATTCTCTTTCTAGGTCTAGCTGCTACGGGGTAATTAAACGCGACGCGTCTCTTGGTGACCAGTAAAATCTTCCGCCATCTCAACAAGCCTCCCCCGTCAACAAAAATTTCGTTACCGCAGCCGCATCATGCCAACCCAACGCTGATTTTAATATTGCTTTTAATCCTCTGGCAAATATAATTGCCCAGCTGTGCTACCGTTGAAACGCTGAGGCATCTTTCCTCAAAATTTGTGGGCTGCAGCGCTACTGTTCCGCGCTAAATGGGCGGCGATTCTAGTTCGAGGCTTCATCGCAGCGAAGTCTGCCGCCATGCCAGGAACAGCCTGGGAATTCTAAATATCAATAGTTATGGGGATGCCGGCCGACTCATTGGAAACCCACACAGAGGCCTTAGACCAGATTATCTCCTTGCTGTCGCTTGCAGCACTCATGGTGAATATCAATGGCTTGATGATAACGCACATAGGTCGGCCATCGAGACTTTTATCACCATGATCCAGACCTATTAGTGGCGTCACATCCCACCAATCACTGTTCGCTTTGAATCTCTGCCCCCCAATATCTCGATTGTTGCCGACGTATATCGGCACTTTCCGCTTCCACAGTCTCAGACAGAACCTGACAAAGTTCAAAATGATCACGGAGAGCTCTTCGAGCATGTCCGATGATTGCTGCATCAGCAATGCTTGATAATCGTCCACGAAAGTCTTGGCCACGTCTCTTGACATTCCCATGTTCAAGTCTAATCGACCTTCCAGGAGTTCGACAGTGGCCGTTCGCCAATGCAGCTCGGCAGTTTCTAGAAAGAACACTAAGTCAGATAACCCCATGGAGTGGCTTTCAGGAGCGGATGCCTTACTGGATTTACACTCTTTTAGGAATGTGGTCAACGCCGTATGTTCCGCCTTCAATTTGGCAAGCTGTCCATCAACGGCTGCTTCTCCACAATTTAGTTTGAGAAGGAAAAACGGATCTTGCAAAAAGTGCTTGCAAAGGAAGGCGGACAGTGCAGCCTGGAGCATGATGACCGGTGCTTTCGGGTTGTCAATCCTGAGGCGCAGATTATCCGGTGTATCCTGTTCGTGCCAAACAACTCGGTCTTCACCACAGCAAAGAAGATTTTGGAGAGCTCCGGTCATCGTCAACTTCTGGACTTTGTATTCCATACACCAGTCATCAACTTCAGTTCCCAGAAGCTCGCCGAACTTGCTTCGTATCTCGCTGTCCGGGAGCTCGTTCGATACGTCAGCAACCACGGACTCGAAATCAGCTTGGCGTATCTCTTCAATCAACTGCTTCTGCTCGGCTATGACGCGTTGAAGCTCAACTCCTTGGGCCTCCCGCTGTGTGAGATTCTCTTCCAGTTGCTGCTGTTGTGCTTTTGTGCGAGCCATCTCGGTCTCGGCATTGTTGAGATCTTGCGCAAGCTGACCAATTTTCTCCTTATGCTCCGCAATACATTGATTTCGACGACTAACCTGGTCTTGGAAGTCCTCAAGCTGGACTGACAAGTGGCGCACCTGGTCTTGGTACCTGGTAATGCTCTCTTGCTGTTCAGCAATATCTGCGTCTCGGATCGCCACAACCCCTTGTGCCCGGTCCAGCTGAATACACAGGCGGCTCAACTGGTCCTCAAGGTTGGCGATGCTCTCTTTCTGTTGATCAATAGTTACACCTTGGGTCATCAGTTGGTCTCTAGTTTGATCCAGGTCATCTACCCGTTTCTCCAGCTGTGAAACCAAGTAGTCGATGTTTTGTTGGCTTGTCTGAGCCAGTATCTGGTCGTCGTTGTGCTTGTTTTCGTAATCTATCACCTGATCCTCGAGTGCGATGTTTCTCAGCCTCTGATCATTGATTGTTTCATTTTCCTGCTCAATAATCTCGCGGCTCTCCTCGTATCGGCGATTCGAATCAACAACCTTATGTCCTAGTTCGGCCTTGTTGTTGGTCAACTCTCGCACCATACGTTCGAGGTCCGCGATCAGTTTTCTGCCGTCATGGAGGCCAGTTTGGCATCTCTTTAACTCAAAATCTAAGTCCTTTTTCTCCGCGAGCACATAGTTTAATCGCTGCCGCCACTGGTTGGCTTTCTTGATTTCTTTCAGGACCTGCTTCTTCATCCGTGCGAAAATTTCATCTTGTCGATGGTATGCGGGTTCCTGTCTTTCTGAGATCTGGCTATTGATCTTGAGTCGTGACGAAGAAAGACGGTTCCACCTGTTTTCCTTGGGCATTTTGATGACTTGGCGCTCATATGTTGAGGGCAAAAACGACACCTTGTTGGGTGAAGTGTGGCCTTGATTGCTAGTTGAAGACGCAGTGCGGTGATCAACATCGATGTGTTCATATGCCGTTTTGTATGAGGCAAGCGAATCTGTACTCATTCTGCGTTTACGGTGATCCATTTCTTGCTGCAATAACTTGGCCCGAAGAGTTGAGTTAGGTACCTATGTGGTCAGGTTTGTTGAGGTTGCGAGTATCAATCGCGAAGAGACGTAAGTTTAAACAAAACAGTTCAATCTGTGGTTGGATCTTGGAGCAGGATTGTAATCGTGGGTGGTCCCAGAAGCTGCTCCGAATCACGGATGGTGAAGTGAAGACTTCTTCAGTTTCGCCTCGGAAATTGCAAAGTGCAGGCCTAGAGGTACTCAATTACTTTCTGGTAAGCTCTCCAAGGCAGTGACAATCGTTCTCTCAACCTTTCAAGAAAGCTTTCATTCGTGATCGTGATCGTGGTCATAGATCACCAGCCATTACACACGACCACAATCCTTTATAGATATCGTACCCTCTGCTATCTTGTTGCTTCGATTCAAACAATATTCTGGACTAGTTCTTTCCAAACATTGAACTCACCAGAATAATTGTTTTATCCTATCGTCATCCAATGACCATACCAACACTCGTGCATTAAAATACTCCCATGGTTGACCATCAATCCACTGCCTCCTACCTTTGATACAGGTTCTACTTTTTAAAGGTCTTCTCCTACCCAAATGCGAATGGTGGTCTTTCTACAATCACATATCAGAAACCAACTCTTTTATCTTGCCAGCGACGACAACTCGGATGTCCGGTTGATCCCATTTCATCTCCATATCAAATCTCTCTCTCTCTATCTCTCTATCCTGCTTTCTTCACCCTCCCTTCAGTCCGAACTCAACTATCTAGGTAGATACACATCATTTCACCATGTCCAAAGGCGCAGCCTTCGAGCAGGTGCGACTGATTCTAGGGCTTGATTTTGGAACAACTTTCTCAGGTATGTCCTACTCCTTGGATCATACTTCTCAAAGCTCTCTGCAACGAAACTTACAAACCTAGCCATTTGCTTTGCCACCAGCACCACGACTGATCTTCGGGAGATCCACACCTTCACAGCTTGGCCTGGTAGCTGTGAACAAGCCGGCGAACACTATGTGAAGACACCGTCTCGAATTGCATACGCTGATGAGAACCCGGGTAATGACGACAACGACGGTTTGGCTTCTGATGCGGTTGGATATGAAGTTGAGGCTGGGCAGCGCTCCTACAGTTGGTTCAAGCTTCTTCTCGACATGGATGCACTGTCATCGGACTATGATGATCCTGAGCTCAAGCTGAGGCGATCCGAAGGACTTATGTGCCTGCCTGCGGACAAGTCCGCCAAGGACGTAACTACTGACTACCTTCGTGGTCTGTACCAGATTTGCCAAGAACGACTCAATCGTAAATTCGGGAATGGGAGACTGGCCTCTCGGCTCCGCTATCCTGTGGACGTCTGGCTGACAGTACCCGCTACCTGGTCTGAAAAGGCCAAGCTGCTTACCCAGATAGCAGCTCAGGATGCAGGTTTCGCCAGCCACCCAGGTGATAGGATGTTTCTGATTCCCGAACCCGAGGCCGCAGCACTGGCAGCACTGAAGTCTACTATTTCGGAAATCAATGATCTTATCCAGGTGAGATTGCTCTGCAGTCATGATTTAACTCCACTAGTCGAGCTATAACTAACATTTGTAGGTTGGAGATCATGTTCTCATCTGCGACTGTGGTGGTGGTACAGTGGTACGTTCTCCCTCAAACAGACTAAGAATAAACCATTTGACAAATTCTCGACACTAACACGAATTTCGCATGGCAAACACCAGGACATCACCACATATAATGTTCTGTCGACCGAACCAGCATTGGAGCTCGAGGAGCTGCTTGTGGGCATTGGTATGTGGCTAAACTCTGTTAACAGAGACACACAGCTGACAAAGTTTAGGTGCCAAGTGCGGTTCGACAACGATCGATCGCAGCATGAACAAACTGATGGCAGAACGGTTCGGAGACGCCTTCACAAGTCTTGGTGAGCGTCGTACGGGCCTTGGCAGCCATTTTATGTCCACATTCGAGAACATCAAGAAGGGCTTCAGCCTTGTGAGGGCTAAGAAGCGCCCCAACCGCATCCCCCTCAAAATGCGAAATGTATCAGCAGAGGCGATCGCCAGTAATCATTATGATTCGGACTTGGACGCGGTGCTTTTGAGCACTGACGATATCAAGAGCCTCTTCGATCCTGTCATCGACAATATTACTGGGCTTCTCAGCGATCAGATCACCAAAGTCGAAGAGGATGTGAAGGGCAAGAAGATGAAGGTCATACTGGTGGGCGGTTTTGCGTCATCGCCTTACTTGTGCGAGAGACTCGAGGTCTTTCTGGAGGGAAGGAATGCAAGGCTCGTTACGCCTATGAAGGATGCGTAAGTCGGGCAATAGAAATGATTGATTGTTTTTGTCTCATCTTTTTACAACAAGCTTGAGGGTGCTTGCTGACATTTTAAAGCTGGTCGGCCATCGCTCGGGGCGCCGTCATCAGGGGTCTCGAGGGAGAAGCGGTGAAGCAGCGCAAATGCCGCCGTCATTATGGTTTTGAAATCAGCAAGCACTACCAACATAAGCTCCACAAAGACTTTGATAAGTCTCTGCGTCGTACTTGGATAGATAAATTTGATGGTTCCAAGTGTCTCACCGGATTTCTGGCCTGGGAAGTGAACAAGGTACGTATATTTAATTTTATGGCTTAGTACTGTACCACTGTTGGTAAGCATAAACTCACACAACATCAGGGGTCAATCGTGACCAAGCAGACGGAGATTCGATACAGCCTTGAGGTAACGGGGGAGGCAGGCGAACCCCTGTTTTCCAGTCTGGATCTTTACGCTTGTAGTGCTGATTCTACGCCCGAGACCATTGAAGACACCAGTAAGGATTGTAGCCGTTTAGTAGAAAACCTTCTGTTATCGTATCCTGACTGACATTCGGTAGGTGCGGAAAAGGTTGGTTGTGTTACGTACACTCTTAAAGATCTGGACGTCAGCCAGCTACGCTCCAAGATTGGGCCCGGCAGAATACGGCGGTATCAAGCGGACTTGACCATAGTCATTCGGATGGGGGACGCTGCCGGGCTACTGACCTTCAAGGTCCTCTGCCAGGGTGCAGAGGTTGGAACCGCACAGCTGGACATCTCCAGTGACTGATAAGGGCGTCTATAAGCACTATCGCTGTGGAGAGGGGGTGAAGGATAAGATTTTTCGGAGGTCTCACGAAAATGGCGTGGAGGCCAGCGTGAATGAACAGTAACTCTTGATGCGGTGACATTCGCCACCCCTTTTTTCACTTTATGAAAAGGGTGCCTGCTGAAGAAAATGCGTTCGGGCAATGTTGATGGACAGGAAGGATGGTGCTGGTGTCGATCTTCTGGAACACGGGATTGGGTCTAATTTGGGACACATGAGAGAGCTTAATATGCGATCAAGCATTAGTATCTGATGGTACTCTACCATGAGCCCAAACATATCCCAGCAGATGGGAGATAAACACCTAGGAGTGAGCGTCTTTCTACTTCCAGCCTATGAGAGAGCTTTTTGAGAATTGAGCTATAACTTGATCTATTTTTATCTCTGGCTATGAATGTAGAATATTCGTGGAACATCGAAGGATTTGTCACTTGGTATTCCACTCCTCAAAGAACCGACGTATTCAAAGCAACATGACACCATCCATTGTAGGTGACAGTCTTCTCTGTGACGTGAAACAAGAATGGCGTCCCAAAGGAACACCATTGGGGAAATCTTTCTATCAGCTGCAGCCTGCCGCTCTTTTCAACACTGCCAACAAATGCAGGTGTGTATGTGTGTGCTCTTGGTTGTTGTTTCAATGGCTCAAAGACTGAGACCACAAAGATTCGATGCATTTCTAATACAGCTACAACCAGCCAGAAGCGTTAGATATGAGGTTTGCATCCTGCTAGTATTTTCCTGAACTCAACATATTCCTGTGTAGATTGTAGATGGGTCTCCCGCTATTTAAACGCTACTGATTGCCTTGATCCTTTTTCTGCCTGACCTCTCAACATACACCACACACACTCTTCCACTCAGTAAAGAGACTTCAGCCTTATCAAACAGCTCCACCTGGCCCCCTGAAATCTTCTCAACTACCACAAAGCCACCACAATGGCTCATCACCGCCATCGACACAGAAACCACCACCAAGTTGCAGAACCGCAGCGTCAACCCCCAGCCCGCGCCGCAGAACCAAGACAACCCGCCCCACACACCACCATGGCCTACATTTTGGCCATCACCAAACGATACCTCCCCATCTTCCTCGCCGTCTTCGTCCTGAACTGCATTATGGTCCTGACCGAGTACCGCAAGCCGGGCCTTCTCACGTCCATCTGGCCGCTGCGCAAGATCCCCAGACACGAATGGGCCGTCTATACGCTCGCCCTGCTGCCGTTTTGGCTGTGGACCTTGTTCATTTGCATCGTCGTCAACGGCGTCCTGACCAACCCGGAGTCGCCCGTGTCGATGGCCAGTGGCGTCATGGTCTCCACCATCAAGGTGCTCTATTTGGTGTACAACATCGTCCCCTTGTACCTCCTGATAAGCCGGTATATGCCTGCCCAGAATCGTGGGGTGTTCAGGGATGCTTCGGTCTTGGTGTGCAACGGGGTCATGGGCAACGCTATGCTGACCTGCACTGGTCCGTGGAAGATAGCCGCGGTTAGTGACTGGATATGGTAAGAGGGGTTTTGCTGGGCTTGTGGCTTGGTTCTTTGGAAAGAATATGCATGCGACTGCAGAACCATCGAACGGGCTGCTTTTTTTTTTTTTTTTTTTTTTTTTTTTTTTTTTTTTTTTTTTTTTTTTTTTTTTTTTTTTTTTTTTTTTTTTTTTTTTTTTTGCACTTTCAAAATTTTTTATCCTCATATGCTAGTTGATTCATGTTCATCTGTCTGGTAGTGTAGTTGGTGCTCTGATGCTGTCGATACTGAAAAAGAGCATCACGAGGGACACAAAGCTGCTACATAAGACTCAAATCTCTGTAACCCCCAAATATATTCCGCCCAGAAAACAAATTTAAAATCGTCTGGTTGAGAAACCGGCGCGTGCCTGTTTCCAACACCATGTCTGCAAAAGTCCGGCCTGTCATCAGCAACGTCCGCAGCGTCGACAGCCGCTCATGGATGTCTATTCGGGCCTTGGCGGCTGCATCCAGGCAGGTCTCGAGGGACTGGTGGCGCGAGGCGCACCACGAGGGGAGGGACTTGTAGCGGCCGGTGTTCTTGCGATACCGCTCCGCATCCGTGATCCAGCGGCTCGAGGGTGTTCTGCTGCACTTGGCCGGCAGCAAATACGTGTACAGGATCGAGCTCGCGAGGTAGAGGTCTGCCTGCTTGCTCAGAACCCTCAGATTCTCGGACAGTATTTTGGCATCCTTTTCCATTTAGTTTTCGCTCTGGCTCGGCTTGAATCCCAACCCCCGCAGCGAGGAGATGAGGTCCTCGCCGAGGGCCGTCGTGGTCTCGTTCATCAGCGTGAACGTGTCCATCTCCACGCCGTGCGAGTATGACATGGCTGGAAAAATGTCAAAGATCGATGGGTGATGAGGGACATGATAGGTTTTGGAGCTTTCATGGCCGAAAGGCGTGGAGCCATCACCGTTGATGAAACCTGACCGGCTTTTGTAGGGGGCGTGCTGCTGCTGGGGGCCGAGATAGTAGCCAAGCCAGAGCACAAGGAGGCATGATGCAAGGCTCACGTGGAGCCACCATGCCCGTGACCTTGTTGAGAAGCTCGCTGGCCTGATCTCGGTCCTGGCAGGGCCTTGGACGACGCAGACTTTGGGGGGCTTACCCGGCGAGCGGCCCTTATTAGGACCAGACTTGCTCGGAAGGGTGCGTTGGCGATCGCGCCCGGAAATGGACTGTGCCACCACTTTGGGTGTCGGGGTTGGACGAGCTATGATCGTGAGACATTGGGCAGAAGGGCTTGTTGGTCTTGACGTTGTGGTATTCTGTGATGAAATGTTATGTATGGCTAGTGCTCGTGATTATTGATTTTCCTAATACTGGTATCATCTCAATGCCCTCTACTGAAGAGTTGCTTTGGCTGTCTTATACAAGGCGAACGAAGATCCAACTTTGTCGATGATACGATTAAGATGGCCGCATTCATGTTCTAATTTGGGCAAGAATCAAACAAAACATTCCATCGACTGCATGCCGCCGCATTCCGCATACATTCCAAGTCATCGGAGCTGCCGTGGATAATATCTGCCGCATTCAGGGGTGGCAGATATGCACAGTTGAACATTAATTCTCCCTTGGCTGCCCTAAAAGCAGACATACAATCAGAACACTGCCTGCATCCAACATCGGTTTTGCTGAGCCATTGTTTGGCAATGATGTGACCAATCTTGGCAAGTAAGAAACTTCCACCATATTCACCGGTTTTGGTCGAAGGACCGGTAGTGGAATGTTGTCCCGACTCGAAACAAATATTGATGGTTGTTGGTCACGGATTCGGCGACTGTTTTCCCTTGGCGTCGAATATGAGCCAATATGGTCCTCATTCTAGTAGAAGTAGACGCCGAATTAGATGTGAAAATTTTATTTGTACTCCTTTTAGTAACAAGTCTGCAGCTTGTAAACAGCAAACTTGTTGTTTCCAGGTCAATCTCGTCAATGCAAATGCAGGCCTCGCCGCGACGTCACATTGTGTACGACTTCACAGATTTTTGTTGGCTCACTCGCTGGCGGGATCCGTTGACTCGCTGGACAAGATTCGTTGTAACCATGGTTCAGAAGGAGGGGGAAAAAATTAGATTGACACCGTGATTTGAAAAAGTTTTAGCATTTCACTGGGGAAAATTCTCTTCCACCGGCCGATGTAATTTTTTTTTCCCCCTCTCTCTTCTTCTTCTTCTTCTTCTATTTCGCTCGTTAAAATTAAAACATAAAGCATTTCGTAATTCAAGTACAGTATACTATTTGGGATAGTACCTTTTGCTTATTCTGTAGGGACGCATCATGCAAAAACGCAGTGGGCCGGTCCTGACCGACGTCGCATGGGAATCTACTTGTGCTGCCTATATCGGACCAAGAAATATAACGATCTGAAAAATTTACTTCCCTACTTGGTTCCGGTCAGCTTTCTGATATGTCAAGTTTCGCAGTAGTCCGGAAAAGATCAGTCTCTCCACACTTTCGGCGCAAAACCGCCTCTACTGTAATCTGGTGGTGTCTTTTTTTTTTTTTTTTTTTTTTTTTTTTTTTTTTTTTTTTTTTTTTTTTTTTTTTTCTCTCTTTCTCTCGGTGTGTCGCTATCGCTCCTCCCCAGACAGGGATTTGCTGGGAAGTAGATAGTGTCACGCACCGACTCTCTGTGCGCTTGTCGCAAAAGCTCAGCTGCCCCAGCTGAGAATGCACTCGAGTAGTATCATGATCATCAGCCTGGCGGGACCTCCCCATATAATGTCAAACCTCGCGTGGAGTATGACGACTTATAACCTGTCAAGAAGCGAGGTGGAGGAAACAGCTTGTTGGTGGGTTTCGAATCAAAAAGCTCTACAGCTTATGAACCGGAAGCATAATGGACAGGGCGAGTTGACGACCATGATAGAAAAGACCAAAGGTGTTTGAAGTCGTGCCACAAAGATAGAGCGGCCAAGACATGAGAGTAGATACATGTCCTACACCTAATGAATAACAAATTCCTTCGCAAACGCTTTGGGATGATATCAAGTAATTAGTCCCGTGAATGATCTATCAGATATTCATCGTAGCGTCGTGCTTGTAGGATCTTGGTCGATCGCATCCTTTCACACCTGATGATGAACTTTTGTGGTTAGTTGCCGAATCTAGTTCCAGACCGTTTGTTTGTTTGTTTGTTTCCATATTTGTTGCAACGTTGAAAAAAGTTGGAGCTTCAGCTGAGCTCGTCTGCCCCAATGTGCCCGCCCTACTTTAATTCTCATCCTTACTGCATGCAGTATACGCACGCAGTATTATTGATTCAGGCACACCTCTGTCGCTTTAGTGCCTTCCCAGTAGGGAGACACACAGACATCATTTTGCACTGACAGCAAATATACCCCACTAATTGACAACCTTATTACCTATTTGGGGGAGACTGGTCATCCGCCAGAACCTCCAGTAAATCCCCACAGTCTTGATGACCCGTTTCAATATGGGCGGGTTGGGCTCCTATAGTAAAGCTGTACTGTAGGTTAGGTGCGGTGTTCTCTATTCCAACTTGTTTATGCTATTATACAAACAAACAACAAATCAAAATCTGGTTATAGACGAACCGTTTCGAGCAGACTGAACAAGGAAACACATGTTCGCGGAAGGACATCCTGATTCTCCCGGCCGGGACCCGTTGCAATCTGCAAACTGATTAGACCAAAAAAAATATTGATTGATGGCTTGATGGCTGTCATGCGTGTGGTGAAACTTCGTTTCCTGTGCAGTTCATTGGCTTTCCTTCCTTTGCTGTAGGTTTTTCGGCTTTAAATCATCTAGAATTGGGCGTTTTAAAACTGTCGATCCGGCTATGGATATCGCCAGCACTGTCGCATGCACTGTATTGCTATGTCAGTGCATGTCTACCGGTAGTACATCCGTTGCATGTTCACCAAAGCCCAATGTACAAAACAGGTAGGGACCTGCTGTACAGCCTTATTTTATACAGAAGTCGTCACGATTGGGCCAGCAAACTTGAGATTACAAAAGTGTAAACAAGTTGAACATGGAGATTATTCGAATAAGCTCCGAGATTTTGATAGCAGCATTGATTAGAGAGACGAAAACAAAAAGAAACGGAAATCAAAAATCCGGAAGAAAAAAAGAAAAGAGAAAACAAACTGCCCGATGTCTCTCTTCGTAACTTTCTGATCAAACAGATTGTCAACGTTCGTTCGCTCTCGCACTTCGCACATCGGTCACTTTCAGATGCGCGTACTGTAGTTCCGTCTAAAGAAAAAAGGGTTTGAACGGGCGGACACAAGCGTGTGCATGTGCAGGTCGCGCCTGATGGAAGCTTTTGTGGTAATTGCGGGGGCCTGCCGGCTGGTCCGGTTGCAATGAATGGCCTTAGCTGGAACCCAACTATACCTAACCTACCTCTCGATCACGACGGGTACCTGACAGTTGAATCCATTGAAGATGCGACCCCTCCTAACGCGGCATTTGCAAAGCACAAGAAGAAAAGATCATGAGTGAGATCTGATACTTTCAGTTTTCTTCTTCTTCTTCCTCCTCCTCCTTGAAACCCCTAACTCTTACTTTTGGTCGTGTGCTCCTTTGTCACTTCACAAACCCATTCATCAAATGTCCGTCCGGGTTCTAGGGCGAATCCTGTTCCAGAGCGACCTAGCGCCACTGGGGCAGCGAGATTGGGCGTGTCAGTGGGCTCGGCCAATCACATAATAGGTGGCCCCTGGTCTAATCTATAAACCCAGGACTGTACCGCGTTCCACCTGGGAGCTAGCCAATGTTGAGCAAATGGCAATACCAGGAAGTAGGGATGATTCGGGACTTTAGCAATTCATTAATTAATCAACCAGGAAAACATTCAACACAAGTTTTAACGGATGACGAGCATGGTCAGGGTCTCCGACGGGTTTACTTGGTTGAACATCTAGAAGAGCTCGTCTGAAAATTGTACTCCACACCCTTTTTCGCCGGGCTCTGACGGTTAGTTTCCGACCCTTTTCTCCTTTGCAGAGAGAGAAGAGCAGAAAAAAAAACCCCCCCAAAGACAAAAAAAAAAGTTGGCGACAGTTGCGCCAATCCTCCAAGCTAAAAGTCCAAAAGGGTTCAAAAAAGACGGCGCATGTCTGTCCTCCATTGACCCAGCCCCGCCAGCCGTCCGTGGAAAGAGTGTTGGTTTAGGCTCTCACCAAACTGAATTGTCCAAGTGCGTCGCCTGTGCACACATTTTGATCGTCTGAACTCACTCAGTCTTTTATTGTTTCCAACTCGCTTTGACGATCTTTTTGGAACGCCATTGTTTGAGAATCACTCCAGGGCCCATGCTGAGATTCGATTCCTCATCAGTCGTTTACCTCCCCCCACACACACACACTGCCTGCAGCAAGGCAGCAACTAACCGCAGCACACGGTTAAGGGGTTGATCCTAGTTTTTTTTTCTTCTTTTTCTTATTCTTTGCCCTGCAGGCGCTACGCAGAGGCACAGACGTTCTAGTTGTGCCAGAAACTGCATGTCGCACATTGGCACTTGGCCTGACAAGCAAGAAACCAAAGTAGCACACAAGCATTGCCCACTCACTGCCCTGCCTGCCTGCAGCACGTTTCTGCGGCTGCCTTGTCTCCCGAGGTGTGGGATCGATCCATGTTTGCCAGGCTAGGAAACATCTACCCAGCCTGCTTTGACCCCCTTCCTCGACATGATGGACTCACAGGTGGTCCCTCCTCTTCCGCGCCAATCGTCCTCTCGACAACACACCTCGCGACGGCACGAAACGCTCGACTTTCATTTGCCCTCGAGCTCTCGCGGCACGCGTCACGCTTCACCGAGTCGCCGTGCCCAACAATCCCCCCCGAGCGCATTGGGCGCCGACGTCATATCCTCGCTCATCACCAGTCTCGACGTTGTTTCCAAACCGACCTCTCCATCAAGTGACCGACGGCCGCCTTCGACATCACCATTACCCTCACCGGCTCTAAAGTCTCCCGCCACCAACGGGTCCTTTGGCGTCGAATACGGAGCCTACAGTTCACCAAAGCGCGAGGTTGCTACTGCTGAAGACGTTAGCCTCGATGACCTTGCGGCCTGTCCGCCCGTGATCCGCACGGCAAAGCCCCCTTCGGGCTTCTCTGCGCTGACGGCCCCGAAATCTCCACAAAGAGACCAGAGCGGAGGAGTCAAGTCGCTTCTGGGCGGGTCCCGTAGCGCCTCACGGCCGTCTTCCCGGGGATCGCATACCTCGCGCGATGCCGATACCCAGAGCATTGGCAACCTCTCCGTGGAACCGGGGGACATTCCTCCCATTCCTGAACTCAAGAGACGAAAGTCATATACTGGTTCATTTGACAGCTGGGGAAAGAAGCAGGGTCGGTCGCACAAGGGATTGATGTACATGAGCAGCCGGGAGCGACTCCAGGACAAGGAAGACAAGAAGCGAAACAGTTCCAGCACGGCAAGCGGGGACCGAGGTCTTGGGACCAAAAGCAATCCCACATCGCCTCATCAGGATCACTTCCTGGCTCAAATACCCATCAACGAAGAGACCACTAGCCCGACCACCGAGGCTGTGATTTCCCCGGTGTTCTCACCTACTAGCGAACGGGCACCAACAGATTCACCTTCTGTGGGATCGCCCAGGCACATACCCGACAGAAACTCGAGTCTACGCAAGACAGGTTCCAAACAAAGATCATCTGCCCGCCGATCCGCAACCGCAAATCGTGACAGTCAAGCCACAAAAGCAATTCCCGAAGTCGAAGAACGTAGCCAGAGCCTTTCAAGAGCACGTTCGACGTCAAGGACAGGACGCAGGGCTCAGGAAACGGCGACACCAACCCATCCTGACTCGGATACTGACGTGTATCTACTCTACTCGAAAATGACTGCGCTCCCGGAGCGTCCGCGAGCTCGTTCTAGGTCAAGGTCGGTTTCTCGCCCGCCGGATGATCGCCCACGACTGCACAGTCGCACTCTTTCATACGACGTTGATATCGAGGAAGGTGCCCCATCGCCTGCAATTGCACAACGGCGCCGTAGAGAACGAAGCTTGAGCGTGGATAAGAGAGGATCCCGACGCGAATCAACAGACGGGCGCGCGAAGCGATCAAGTAGCCGACTGCGACGGTTGTCGAAGCATGAGGGAGCGCAATCACCAACGGCTGACGCGAACCACATTGGATACGAGCGCCCGCCTAGTGCAGATAGTATCGATGATGCGGTGGAATCGTATTTATGTTCGCCGAGGCTGTCACAGAAAATCAAGCACCCACAGACTGGCCGTGTCATCTCCTTTTCTGAGGTGGGCGATAGTGAGGGCAGCGCCGTCTTTTGCTGTGTGGGGATGGGTCTCACGAGATACATCACGGCATTCTATGATGAGCTCGCCTTGACACTCAAGTTGAGACTTATCACTCCTGACCGGCCCGGAGTCGGTGATAGTGAACCGTACCAAGACGGCACGGCTACGCCCCTCAGTTGGCCAGGTAAGCATGCGTACCCAGAGAGGTTGACCATAGACGTTTCGATCGAATATGTCTTGCTAACCAGAGTGAAAAAAAAATACAGATGACGTATATGCAATTTGCCAAGCGCTCAAGATCACCAAGTTCTCCATCCTGGCACACTCGGCAGGCGCCATCTATGCGCTTGCCACAGCGCTGCGAATGCCTCAGCACATCAGGGGTCGGATCCATCTCCTGGCCCCCTGGATCCCGCCGTCGCAGATGTCAGTCTTTGGTGCATCGGCACAGACGCCCCTACCACCAAGCAACGCGATTCCGACGTCTCAGCGCATCCTCAGGGCGCTGCCCACTCCATTCCTCAAGGCGGCCAACAGTTCGTTCATGACGGCAACGAGCAGCAGCATTACTTCAAGCCTCCCAAAGACGCCACGCAAAAAGCGCAAGAATGGGCAAAACGTCGCCAAGGATAGGGAAAAGGAGGCCGCTGCGAGGTCGCAGGCTCAGCAGCATCAAAATGGGAGCCCGCTTCTATCGCCCGGGGCCTTGGACAGCAACAAAGAGAACCATTTGCAAGATGACGATGGCAACAGGATTCCCGGTTTTGTGCGGGGTGAAATTCCGGCGACTGGGGACATGGACTTCTTCAAGCCTCCGCCCATGGCGGGTTCAGCTGATGCGGGGGCACATAGGAAGTCTTCCTCTGTGGCGTCACAGCGCAATGCAGCAGCCAGGGAAGCGGCGGTACTAGCAGCGGCGGCATCTGCCATTGCGGACAAGGAGAGGCAGGCGACTTACGACACGCGGTTGACGCATGCGATCTGGGAGCTTGCTACGACTGGGGCCAATCCTGCGGTGGATCTACTCGTTTGTCTCGAGAGGAGGAACACCATCGGGTTCCGATACGTCGACATTACTCGGCCAGTCATTATACACCACGGGACCAGGGATACACGCGTTCCGCTCGACAATGTGCTGTGGCTGGGCAAGACGATGCGCAGGTGCGAGGTTCGGGTTCTCGAGGGCGAGGGCCACGGGCTTATGGCGAGCGCTTCCGTCATGGGCGGCGTGCTGATGGAGATATCCAAAGAGTGGGAGGACTGGACCCGCATCACGGGCATTGCTGCCAGGAAGACGGCAGCAGAGAGAGAAAAGGCGGCCATGGAGGTTGGAGTGGCACGGTAAAGCAAACCAAACCATTTCCGATTGGCCTCGGGCCATTTTACTTTGTCATACTTCATTTCTGACCCATGGGTACTTTGTCGTATACCTGTAATCACTTTTTTTTCCCTCCAATCCTGGCTAATAGCTAGCGCGAAACTGAAGTTCAGTGGAGACGCGTTGGATACTTTCACCTAGCTATTTGGATAACGATCATTCGAGTTTCTACCATTTTGTGTCAGATTCTGTACTGGGATCTGGGCAGTCTACCTGGTTTTAGTGTTTGTTTATTTTCTTTTTTATTTCTTCTTGTCTATATTTGCATTCATTTGTTTGGGATTCAGACGGAACGACAACGCCTTTTTTTTTTTTTTTTTTAAAAAAAAAAAATTAAGGAGAGTTTAGAACGCTTCTTTTGTGGCATGGTTTACTCTAGACTAGAGTCTAGAGTTTATGTATTCCATAGTGAGCCATTATAATTAATGTTTAACAAACAAGCTGCGGATGTCTATCTGCTTGTAGAATGGAATTGTAATTCCATTAGCATCAATTCAATCCCGATCAAGTTACATCCGACATGCGAAGGACCGATCCGACCGGATCGGAGGTGAGCCCGATCTCGGAGACCGCTGATTCCACGGTTGCCGTCGGGTTGCGGCAGCATTATGCGCGGATTTGTTCGAGATGGGCATTCTTAATCCGACATTTAATGTCGATTGGCTGAAATCTTTTGGTTTCCGGATTCCCCCTTTCCGCAAGCAACATCATTTAATCATCACAAGCACTTCAGCATAAATAAAAGACACAACTCGGTGGCTACCTACTAAAACCGTACTTTATACTCACCAACCCATGTTACAAGACAACCCCACCTCCCCCTCATAGACATCAACCTCTCTCCCCTCCCTGGGTAAAAACACAAATAATGTCGGCTGCTCAGACCTGGAAAGTCCCACCATCGGGCGTCTGGGCGCCTGCGGTGACGCTCTTCGATCCGGAGACAGACAAGCTCGTGCTCGAGGACCAGAAAAAGTACTACGCGCACCTGTCCAAATCCGGGCTGGCGGGGCTGGTGGTTCTGGGGACCAACGCCGAGACGTTTCTGCTGACGCGCGAGGAGCGCCGACAGCTGCTCGAGACGGCGCGGCAGGCGGTCGGGCCAGACTTCCCCATCATGGCCGGGTGCGGCGGGCACTCGACGGCGCAGGTGCTCGAGTTCCTGCGCGACGCGGCCGACGCGGGCGCCGACAGCGCCCTGGTGCTCCCGCCCGCGTACTTTGGCAAGGCGACGACGCCGGCCGTGGTGCAGCGCTTCTTTGCCGACGTCGCGGCCGCCACGCCGCTCCCCGTCGTGCTGTACAACTTCCCCGGCGTCTGCAACGGCGTCGACCTCGACTCGGACCTCATCTCCACCCTCGCCCGCCTCCACCCGCAGATCGTGGGCGTCAAATTGACCTGCGGCAGCGTCGCCAAGATCGTGCGCCTCGCCGCCGAGCTGCCGCCCGACGAGTTTGCCGTCTTTGGTGGTCAGTCGGATTTCCTGCTCGGGGGGTTGGCGTCGGGCAGCGCCGGCTGCATCGCCGCCTTTGCAAACGTCTTCCCGCGCTCGCTGGCTGGCATCTACGAGCTGTGGAAGGAGGGCAAGACGGACGAGGCGCTGCGGCTGCACAAGATCGCCGCCTTGGCAGAGAGGCCGTGCAAGAGCGGCATCGCCATGACCAAGTACGCCGCGGCTGTGTTTTCGGCGAGCAGGGCGGGCGTGGAGGATGCGGAGCGCAAGATGCTGCCGAGGAGGCCTTATGCGGGACCCGGCGAGCCGGACAAGGCCAAGTGTCGGGAGGCCATGGCTGAGCTGGGAAAGATTGAGGAGGATCTGGCGAGCAAGTCTTCATAAAGGATGGGCTTTGTTAGCTTATGTTATATAGGGTTCTGTTTTATTTTATTTTTGTAGCTACTCTTGATGCGAGAGGAAATAATGTGTGATACTCGTTGCGGATATACTGGTTAGTATTATAGTCAGACCCTAACCCTGCGTTGTGCTCTCATACGATTGCTTTACCCCGGAATAGGGGATGTGCGGATCGACCTACCAGCTCTTGATGTCGTCATAGGTCCGTCTTTTGCAAGCTATATGTCCTGGACTTGGTTCCTGTCGTCGGGTTCCGTTTTCAATTCATGAGAATTTTTTAAAGAACTATCTTTTTTCTGAAGAAAAAGATGTACTCGGATTCTCATTTACTAAAAGTCCAAATTTAATTCAATACCATGAGTGATAACAGTCACACAGAGGTCTTGGTTGTAAGTGCAAATCTATCAAGGCTCCGAGTCCACATATTATTCGTCAAGTCATATAACCATAAGGCACCTAAGGTATCTTGCCATTCGTATCTACCAAGCAGCTCACACATCACATGCACAGGCAGGCGCAATAGCAGCTTTCACCATTGACCTCCTCGTCTATCCACTCGATACGCTCAAAACCCGCTACCAAAGCCAGGACTACCTAGACACATATAAAAAGTCGGGCTCTTCCTCGGCAGCTATCAAAAATGTACCAAAAGGTACATTCAGAGGTCTGTATCAGGGCGTGGGCAGTGTCATCATAGCAACTTTGCCTGCAGGTAAGTGAGAAGCAAACTGTTCCTCTGATTTTGCACAAGATCCAGTCGAAAAATCAAGAAAACGAAGTTTTGGAATGGGTCCCAAAATAGAGCAAACCAAGAAACTGACTTTGGGATCCCGTCTCGAAAAAAAAGCCGGCATATTCTTCACCACCTACGAATCGGCAAAAACAGGCTTCTCAAAGGCGCTCCCCGAGGGTGCCCCGAGCCCGCTCGTCCATGCACTTGCGTCTGGCAGCGCCGAGCTGGCCTCATGCGCAGTTCTCACGCCTGCCGAAGTGATTAAGCAGAACGCTCAAATGATACGCAGCGATTCTGGAACCAGTGGTGGTAGCAGTACTAGTAGCAGCAGCAGTAGCAGCAAAAGCACGTCCCTCCAGGCGTTTCGAATGCTACAGAGCTCCGAGGGCGGGGCTTGGCGCCGCCTGTGGACGGGCTACACTGCCCTGGCGGCTCGGAACCTTCCGTTCACGGCGATGCAGTTCCCCATGTTTGAGTACGTCAGGGGGGCGATCTGGCGGCAGCGGGACGATAGGCGCAGGTCGCGCAAGGAGGCCGGCGGCATTGAGGAGGGCCAGGGCCTGCTGGAGACTGGGCTCGTCAACGGCTCTAGCGCGGCGCTGAGCGGGTCGGTTGCGGCAGTCTTGACGACGCCGACTGACGTTGTCAAGACGCGCATGATGCTGATGACTGGGGACCAGAAATCTAGTGGCAGCGGTAACATCAGCAGTAGCAGCAGCAGTAGCAGCAGCAGTAACAACAGCGGTGGGCTCCGGATAGCCAAGGACGTCTACCGGGAGCTTGGAGTACGTGGGCTGTTTCGCGGCGGTTTATTCCGAGCCGGGTGGACGGCACTTGGTAGCGGGTTGTACTTGGGAACGTACGAGGTTGCAAAGGTCTGGCTAAAAGGCGGCAAAGGTGCAGACAAGGATGAGGGCGGTATATAAAATCGCAAACCTTTCCTATGTCGATGCGCCTGCGACTACTCATTGTATAAAGTGGAACAACGAGGGGAAAAAAAACAAGATTCTGTCAAGTTCAAGTGCAGCATCGCATTGAGGCGGGCAACCTCGGTGTTGCATCATAAATGGCGGAAAAAATCGTGTAGAAGCGGCAGGGATATGACATGGCTATCTCGGGGCCTGATAGCCAAAGAGAGAGAGAGAGAGAGGAAAAAAAAAAAAAAAAAAAAAAAAAAAAAAAAAAAAACCTACGAGACCCTTGTGAGCAAGTAAAGGTGAGAGTTGAACGGCACGATATTGAGCCGCGGTAGTTAATGCGAGCCCGGTCACATAAACGCTTGGCCAATTCGTACATGCGTCTCGGTTAGATTTGATGATGAGCCAAATACCGTTGTGGGATGTAGGCCAAGATATGCCATGTAGCCTGGTTGGTTTTTCTCTCTTTTTTCTTTTTTCTTTCTCTTTTGGTTCAATTGTGCATGTTATCTTTGAGAGGTGAAAATGATGGTGGTGTGGGATAGTTGCATTCGACTGCAGGGCTGTATTACTTGTCATTTTGGAGGGTGACACACGATAAAAAAAAAGTAAGAAAAAAATTGAAACAATATAAGGGATAGACAAGAGACAAGACAAAAAAAGACCACACATCGCATACTTACTTATCTGGGCTGCGAAAAACTTACTGGCTCTGGCGATCTGCAGCTCGCTTGGCTTGGCGAAACCATACGTGCATCGGTAGCATTTTTAATAGAAAAGATAGAGATAGGTGAGAGGTTCGGCAAAGGATGAGAAAAAATAAAATTCAAAAGAGGACAAAAGGGAACGACGTACAGTACACTTCGGATGAGCAAGAACCGATGGTACGACCACCATCGATCTGCGGCCCGGTCTCCGGGCTGCTGCTCCGACCAAAAACAGACATTGCAGTCGCTAATACAGCCGGACGCCAGAGCCCAAAGCGGCGAGTACAGGGGGACACGGGAGGGGATGGTCCGATCTGATTCGCCGGGAGCCACCATAACGGTCCCTGCCAAAATTTTGCCGTGTCTTGAGGGGGTGAGTGATAGGCTATAGCTGGAGTGCTACTGCATGAGGCTTGCCTTTTGTCTTGCATGGGAAGCATGTGTGTCCTTTCCCTTTTCCTTTCACTTTCACACCCCCCCTAAAAGAAGGAGGAGGGAATTGGAACCAAGAACCGAGAAATCTCTAGGTTCAAATACAACCCAGTTTAGTGGAGTACTTGCATGCCAGTGCCTGAAACGTCGTAAGGACCCAAAGATGGTTGTTTGTTTTGTCGAGGACTGTCAATTTCGAACGTGATCGGCCTCCCGCCTACCTTAGTCAGGACGAAAATTCCAGCAGGCAGGCCAACCGTTGCTCGGAAATTGCGGGAAAAGTTCAAAAGAAAAAAAAAAAAAAAAAAAAAAAAAAAAAAAAAAAAAAAAAACTTTGTCAGTTAGTCCCCCAATCGGGCATGGCATCAGTCGTCGGCTAGATGGCGCGATTGTCCCATGTGTAACAGCACCACCATGCACACAGGGAGTGGCAATCCAAGCCGGGCATTGCGAAAAGGTGGAGCTTTTTCTTTTCTACCGCAGAGTGCAGTCCTTTTTTTGCTGGCGCATTGCTATCGTTCACGTTATGGCGCATGGTCGCAATTCTCCTGGCGAGGTACGCAAGATAACTGCCGCTAACGACGCGAATACCACCTCGTCCATCTTTGTTGGTTGGTTTCGAGCCGAAATGGCCTTATCACTTCCACCGCTCGTTTGTCTGCGACTTCGCACCCCTTCCTTCATAGGTACATACATACATCCACAGTCATCGGCTATCCTATCACCCATAGCCGCACTTCAACTGGGGAAGCACTTGGCAACATGGTCATATCCTGTACCGTGTATTTTAAGTAATGGGTCCACAGATGCATGACTTCCGGACAGCAGGAAGTTGATAGACGGAGCCTTGTCAAGGATGAGAAGTGTCTATGCCGCCATATTATATTTGTTCCCTATAAAACGACTCACGCTCGACTGTCTTCGTTCAAGACGACATTCGAGCTCGCACGTTTCAACTTCGACCAAAACATATGTCACTTGGTGACAACTTTACCACGAATCCAAAGCATCACTTACCTATTCAACTTGATCCATCATTGTTGTTATACAAAAAATATCACGCTTCTCAGACAGACTTGACATTGAACTGCCTTACACAGTCACCACGCTGCCATCGTCACTCGACCAAGGAAAGAGCCTATCCGTTATCTTCTTGAGCAAGTTTTTTGTTACAGCGCCAGAAAATATACAACTTGTATAGAGCATCGGACATTCGCCTCACTTGAGATTGATCCTGCAACTTATCATTTCAGTGCCGCCTTACCAATCTTCCGGCGCCCAAGAACCAGGGCAGGCACATACGCCATGCCTTCAGATCCATTTTGCATCAGCTTTGACGCCACGTTCGACGGGCATTATGAGAAGATATGCTCAAATGTCGAGGTTCAAGTAAGCGCCATCTCAACCCCTGAACGCCTCGAGACACCAGAAGACAGCGAGGACGACACCAGGTATCTGCTGGTCTCGCCTTATACAGAGAAGCCACATCTGCTCGATCTCGACTCGGTCGATGTAGAGAACCAACTTTTGGCACAGGCCTTGGTGTATATGAACAATGTCAGGGATGACTTCCGGACCGCATCATATGAAGAGAGCTTTAACTGGCAAGAAATCATCCAACATCTTGGACGGCTCAACCAGCGTCACGGCCATGATTGGAAAGAGACTTCTTTCTATATCGTGGCATTTCGGTCACAAATCAAACCCGACGCCGACTATTCCCACTTGGTAGAGCTTGACAGATACGCTCACGCTGAAGCTACAGCAAGTGGAGGTTTCTTGAAGTAGGTTTTTTTTTCCCCTTCTTGTCGTTTGTATCTTTCCTCTCCTTTTCTTGCAACTTCCAATTTGTGCAGCCACAAATCAATGGTCCGGGCGAGCTCTAACATTCTCCAGGTACTGGTTTGGCGAATATCCTGATGAGCAGGGGCACAATCTGGCGACTTGCGTGTGGACATCAAAGCAACATGCCCGGCGCGGCAATGTCGGGCCTGCTCACCGAGAGGCCATGAAAGCAGCTTCGCTATACGCCTGGCACGAATTAGAGCGATACGAACTGACCGTGCGCGCCGGGGTTGAGAGTTGGAGCTTAACACGGCTCGGTTGAGATTGGAAGTTAATGTGTGGAGAGGAGAGATGGAGGGGAACCTGAGTAAGAGGAGGTAACCTTGAAAGCGTGGCACCACTTGGCTGGCAGATACTACACTAGTGCCATGCGAGTAACGGCAAGGAGGGTGGTAGATAATTAATAGAGCAACTAAAGGAAGGGAAACGTGGAAAGTGGTGATTTCTTCCTTTTTCCTTTCTTGGGGTTATAGAGGTTAGGGAACAGAATTCAAACCTGATATCACTTGATACAACAATAGAATACCAGAGTAATCAATATGAAGTACTCTGTAGATCATCGGTTCCGGAAGAAGAAGAAGGAAAAAACAAAGTGTCAAAGTATGGAACAATCGATTGAACATGTGGAAATCTGCCAGGGTTAGCGGTGAGACCCTTGGTCGACATAAAATGAACACTCCTGAAGGGAACAGCGGAAGTATCTTCCGAAGATAAAAAGAATAGCAAGGTACTGATCAGCACATATAGGAATAAGGACCTGATTAACCCGTACCGACCGTTGCTGAAAAGAATTGAGGGGTAAGGTGAGGGCTCCAGGGGTGGAGTGCTTCTAGCACGGCTGCTGCTTGGTTTCTTAAGCTTCTCAGCTCAGTACCTCGCCCAGTTGGAAAGAGATGCATCAAAAACCGCGTCGTTGGAGCAAAAATCGACCAAAAAAATAAAGATGACATGTCGTTGAAAACAAGATCCAGGGGTATATGAGGCTCTGCTACAAAGAAATATCAGTTATTGGTCATGACTTTAATATTAAACGAAAGCTTTGTGACCTCGAAAGCGTGGGGGACAGAGTGGGATGCTTGGTCACTTTTGCCTCTTCAGCTGTGAAATATTGACTGTCGGAGTGAAACTTCCTCCAGCATTTCGCCCTTGAGGTGGGGTGAGCGGATCAAATCGTCCAAGTTACCCCCACCCCGCACATGGCCGGACCACTTGGGCAAAGTGAGTGAGTTGCTCCCCAGTGCATTTCTGCCACTGAATCCCGCCTTCCCACAATTCGCACATTTCCGGTAGGCGAAAAGTCAGACACCCTCCCACCAAAGTACTTTGCGCCCGGTTCAAACGACGACGACGACCACTCCGAGCCCGAACCTGTGCCGGAAATCACCCAAATAGACACCCGGCCGACCGTATTTTCAAAGGACCAACTGCTGAACAGGACCGAAATCATGGCGGACACTTTCAAGGAGTCGCCGATCAAGTCGGTGCAGGTGGAAGCACTGGTACGTGGCGCCCGCAATCCAAAAAGCCATCTATGTAGGAGGGTTTTGCCCCACTGTGCAAGTCACTAAGAAATGCCTATGGTATGGCCTTTAGGTTGTGATGAAGATAGCCAAGCACTGCTCGTCTTCGTTCCCGACCATCGCGACCGGATCCATCGTGGGCATGGACAATGACACCCTCGTGGAGGTCACCAACTCGCTCAACTTCCCCACCGTCGATGTCGCCAACGTTGACAGCCACCAGAGCGAGCGCGATGCCTCAGCACAGGCTGCTGCCGCCCCCAGGTCCAAGGCGAACCTCATGTACCAGGCCGAGATGATCAAGCACTTGCGCGAGGTCAACGTTGATGCCAACTGCGTGGGCTGGTACACCAGCGCGACCATGGGCAACTTTGTCACAATGAGCTTCATCGAGAACCAGGCACACTACCAACGCGAAAACCCCAAGGCTATCGCTCTCGTCCACGACGTGAGCAGGAGTTCACAGGCTTCTCTGTCTCTGCGCGCCTTCAGACTCTCTACTGCCTTTATGACAGCCCTTAAGGAGAACAAGTTTACTACCGAAAAGTATGAACTCTCCTGATTCAGGACCGACCGATGCCGAACATTTGCGCTGACACTAAATTTAATTGCACTATAGCCTCCAGAAGACTAAACTCACATACAAGGATATCCTCATTGAGATGCCCGTTGTCATCCACAACTCGCACCTCCTCACCACTTACCTACACCAGATTCCGTCAGCGCCTGCTGCCGGTTCTGAAATCACCATTCCCGCCTCTTTGGCAGAACTCCAGCGGGAGCCCGTCGACATCCCTCCATACCCTTCGATCGACTCTCTGGAGCTGTCGATTGACCCCTTCCTGGAGAAGACATGCGATCTTCTGCTCGACAGCATAGAGGCTCACTACACGGACCTCAACAACCACCAGTACTACCAACGCCAGATGACACGGGAGCAAGCCAAGATCACGGCGTGGCAAGCTAAGCGCAAGGCTGAGAATGCCGCGCGTGCTGCGGCGAAGCAGGAGCCGCTGCCAGATGATGAGTGGAAGAGGCTATTCAAGCTGCCCCAAGAGCCTAGCAGGCTTGAGGGTATGCTGAACGCCAGGCAAGTTGAGCAGTACAGCAAGCAGGTTGACGGATTCACGGCCAACGTCAGTGCAAAGATGTTTGCAGTTCGGGGTAGCCTTTTGACCGAGTAAACAAAACTCAGTAGGGAATGATGTGAAAAAAGACTTATCTATCACGGCCTCGGACGACAGCCGTGCTTCTTTTAATGGATGTGCATATTGTATGGCGTTCAAGGGTTTGTTAAGGGATTCTTCGTTGGTCAGGACGTGAACGGGACGGGGAACGCTGGATGAAAAGCGTGGTTGGTTTCGCGGCGTGCCATTGGTTTGTTTCTCGTGCTTTTAGAGAATCAAAGAGAGGGGCTGAAAACTCATGAATCGAGC
Organism: Pyricularia grisea; assembly: GCF_004355905.1. Classification (NCBI taxonomy): domain Eukaryota; kingdom Fungi; phylum Ascomycota; class Sordariomycetes; order Magnaporthales; family Pyriculariaceae; genus Pyricularia; species Pyricularia grisea. The sequence goes on from NW_022156720.1 coordinate 2,026,594, forward strand.
AAGCCGTGGTTTTGAGCTCAAGGCAATCCAAAGAGAAAAAAAAAAAAAAAAACCAGAGAAAAAAAAAACCAGCCAAGCACGTCCACCTGTAGTCTTACCTGGAGATACCGCGGCCGGTAGGAGCATGGTTTTCCCTTTGCGACACAGCGCAAACTTTTTGGGAGTCTGAAGGCATCACGGGCGGGTACTCAACGCCGAGTCCAAAGTGGAGTGGCAAGCTCTCAACTTCGGATTCGGTGTTTTCGGGCTTCACTCAAAACGTCTGGTCTTTCTACCGAGGGCACGGACTGGATTGTTGCCAGTATGCCTGACTACTAGATCGGATCTATTCATTCTATAGTAGTGCCTCTAGCCACGTTTGACATGGTACTTGCTTGCGATTTTCTAGGCTTTCATAAATATAAACACATTCAAAAGTCCGAATAAGGTTGCGATGTGTACCGATGACTGACTTGGTTGCTTGGAACTCTGGTCCCAACTCCCAACTCAGTCAGGTCCATGAATGGGTTTGGGCACCCTTCACGCAGCTGCCGAAACTTTTGAGAGGGGTTGTGGAGGGGCACTCTTCTCAATTGGGCAAGGTTCAAGCTCGATTTCCTTCACCGCGAGCTGTTTGGCCAAATTGCCCCACGTAGTGGAGGGCACCCTACTTTGGAAATTCGAGCTCCTCCCTCTTATCAACTTTTTTTTTTAAAACCTTGTTGTCCGCCTCCCAACTGTTCATCCTTCTGTGCTTGAACTGCCTTTCTCCTTCATTCATCCTTCTTTTTTTTCTCCCTCCGTGCAAAGGTACGCGCCCCTCAAGCCCAGGACTTACAACCCAAGTACCCCAGATGTGCAAGCAGGAAGAATATCTTGCGGGGTAGATTAAACAGCATTGCAAGCTCTTTGAAACTAACACTGCTTAATATTCTCTAGCAGTCCCTTTATCTTATTTCTTCCCAAGTCTCAGGTTCTCTGTAAGTTCACCATCATTCCGATCGATCAATCATTTCGTCTGAGAGGGCACGGATCTGACTTGTAGCATTCATTCAGTCTCACAATGGCCGCCCCCGCCCACAAGTTCAAGGTCGCCGACCTCTCTCTTGCCGCCTTCGGCCGCAAGGAGATCGAGCTGGCCGAGAACGAGATGCCTGGTCTTATGCAGACCCGTGAGAAGTACGCTGCCGACCAGCCCCTCAAGGGTGCCCGTATCGCCGGTTGCTTGCACATGACCATCCAGACTGCTGTCCTTATCGAGACCCTGACTGCGCTGGGCGCCGAGGTCACCTGGACTTCATGCAACATCTTCTCCACCCAGGACCACGCCGCTGCTGCCATTGCCGCCGCTGGTGTCCCAGTCTTTGCCTGGAAGGGCGAGACCGAGGAGGAGTACAACTGGTGCCTCGAGCAGCAGCTCCTAGCCTTCAAGGACGGCAAGAAGCTGAACCTGATTCTTGACGACGGTGGTGACCTTACCCATCTCGTCCACGACAAGTACCCCGAGATGCTGTCTGAATGCTACGGTGTGTCGGAGGAGACCACCACCGGTGTCCACCACCTTTACAAGATGCTCAAGGAGGGCAAGCTCCTGGTCCCTGCCATCAACGTCAACGACTCTGTCACCAAGTCCAAGTTTGACAACCTGTACGGCTGCCGTGAGTCGCTTGTTGATGGTATCAAGCGTGCCACCGATGTCATGATTGCTGGCAAGATTGCCGTCGTCGCTGGTTACGGTGATGTCGGCAAGGGCTGCGCCATGGCCCTGCACGGCATGGGGGCTCGCGTCATCGTTACTGAGATCGACCCCATCAACGCCCTCCAGGCTGCCATGGCCGGATTCCAGGTCACCACCATGGAGAAGGCTGCTTCTATCGGTCAGATCTTCGTCACCACCACTGGTTGCCGTGACATCCTGGTCGGCAAGCACTTCGAGGCGATGCCCAACGACGCCATCGTCTGCAACATTGGTCACTTCGACATTGAGATCGACGTTGCCTGGCTCAAGGCCAACGCCAAGAGCGTCCAGAACATCAAGCCCCAGGTCGACCGCTTCCTGATGGCCAACGGCCGTCACATCATCCTCCTGGCTGAGGGTCGTCTGGTCAACTTGGGCTGTGCCACTGGCCACTCTTCGTTCGTCATGTCCTGCTCCTTCACCAACCAGGTCCTGGCCCAGATCATGCTCTACAAGAACAACGACGAGGCTTTCGGCAAGAAGTATGTCGAGTTTGCCAAGTCGGGCAAGCTTGAGAAGAAGGTCTACGTGCTGCCCAAGATCCTCGACGAGGAGGTCGCCAAGCTGCACCTGGCCCACTGCAACGTCGAGCTTTCGACCCTCACTCCCGTCCAGGCCGAGTATCTCAGTCTGCCGGCCGAGGGCCCTTACAAGCCCGAGCACTACCGCTACTAAGCGTATCCGTGTAACATCGTCGCTGAAACACATGTCGTGTTCGTTGCGAGGCTATACTGGATACCCCCGTGCCGGCCTGTCTATCTACACCGCCGGCCGGACGCTACTAATTCAACAACCAAGCTACACGGGTAACGAGAGCCAATGGGATTTTTAATGCATTTTTTTTTACGGTTCTTACATTTGGGGACATATACTACTGGAATCAAGGTGGGAAACGGGCAGGCAACTGAACCATCTTTTCAACAAAAGTTCGGCGTTGGCAGCATGATGATGATATCCCCACCATTCCTTATGGACGAATTTTCTGTGTTTAACCAAAGGAAAGGCGTTCTTTTTTTGTCCACTTGTCACGGGTTTTTGTTTTGTTTTATACGTCTAGGTTATGCCAACCCACAGGAAAAGGGTGGCAAATGGCGTAAATGCCAGTATTTAGGTGGAGAACGGCCCATTCAACCAGGCCACGGATATAGACAAAAAAGAGATTTGGCATGACTGGGATTCTTCTTGAGCCTCACCAGGCGACCTGGACACTTATGACAAAGTAAAAGACTCAAGCTCGGAAATGGCGCCCTCTGCGGCATGAATAGGGGTGGAGATCCTTTTCCTTTTGAACGCCAGCAACCGACCGAGCAAGCGCATGCATGATTCCCTGCGCAAAGATCAGTTCGAACCCGATCCGAGGGCTTTTGAGCTTATATTATCTAACCATTTTGAAGCAGTGCAGGCAAAGTGGCCTTTGAACCCGAAATAAATCAGAAAGTCAAACCACTCTGCTCCGGAACGCCAGTGACGAGCTGGCCCTGCTCAATGGCAGCGACGACGTTTGATATGGCGACCTCTTCCATCTTGGTCTGAGTCTCCTCGGTGTAGGTGCCCATGTGCGGGACCAGCAGGCACCGGTGGTTGGCCAGCAGTCCCGGGTGGACTTTGGGCTCCTCCTCGTAGACGTCGAGGCCGGCCGAGGCGACACGGCCCGAGTCCAGCGCCGCCACGAGCGCCGCCTCGTCCATGACGGCGCCCCGAGCCGTGTTGACGACCACGACGCCGGGCTTCATCTTAGCGAACTCGGCGTGGGATATTGTGTGGCGGGTTTTGGGCTGTTTTTTTGATGAGGAAGGAATGTTTTAGTATATCTTGTGCTTTTCGATTTCTATCATGACGTCAAACATTGTGTTTCAAGGCCTCGACTTACGTTCAACGGCAAGTTCAAACTCAGTACATCGCTGGTGGCGAGCAACGTGTCGAAGTCAACATATTCAGCACCGCACTCGGCCTCCAGCTCGGCCGACAGCCTGGTCCGGTTGTAATACCGGATCTTCATGCCAAACACAGCCGCCTTCTTGGCCATGTTCCTGCCGATACCGCCCATGCCCAGGATACCCAGCACTTTCCCCCGGGGGTCGTGCCCCAGCGCCGGCGCAGGGTTGCCGATCCACTCGCCGGCGCGGCAGCTCCGCATCCCGGGGCCAAAGTTGCGCAGCGCGCCCAGCACGAGGAAGATGGCGGCGTCGGCGGTGGCGTCGTCGACGGCCGACGGCGTGTTGCTGACGCGCACGCCCGCCGCCGTGCACGCCGCCACGTCGATCTGGTCGTAGCCGGCGCCGTTGTGGCAGACGAAGCGCAGGGTTTTGGGTAGGGCCGCCAGCAGCTCCGCGTCGATCCGGCCCGTCGTCCGCCCGCTGACAAAGGTGCGGTATGCGGCCACGACGCCGGCGAATGCCCCCGATGCGCACTCGGCGAGGAAGGATGCGCGGTCTGTAGAGGTTGGGGTGACGATGTCGGCCTTTGCGGAGAGGTTTGCCCAGGCTTCTTCTGCGCTGGTGGGATGGGGGAAAAAAAAGGGGGGGTTTTGTGTTAGTCTCGAACAAGGGGAGGAAAGCTGGCGGGGAGGGAGGGGGGCTTCAAAGGTGGAATGTAATAGGGGCGGAGCGAGCTGAGGGTATGGGATATTTCTCATGAAGAACATGTCACTCGAGGTTGGAGATCTGTTCCAATCGTTGAAGTGACCAGGGACCAGAGATTGTTTTCTTACTGGTCGATTGTTCCCAAAAGCAGCACTTTGGGCCGCGCCCCTGTAGATTCACCAGCCATTTTGGCAGAGAAACAGAGTGGTATGAGAAAGAAAGACTAGGCAAGTCAGTCTAGAATACAGCTTCTCAGTAAATTTGGTTAGTACTATTAATTTCAGTTCTGAGGCCCATCTATATATACAATGACATCTCTGCACTTACTGTATCAAAATGACCGCAGCGAAGCGTAGGTGGGTTGTTTGCACTATCTCGGGCCTGTGTTGACTCAGTGAGTACTGACGTTTTGCTAATAGCTGTCTTTTTGTGTATGTGTTTCTGTCACTAATCATTTAAAAGTAAGCTCAACGTTAAAATTAAGAATAGAGTATTCTGTTAGAAACTCTACAGCTCCAGGGTATCACCTAACACACAGCAAGAACGTCTTTGTTCACTCGAAATCACCGATGGCTTTCAGTCTGGCAGGTTCCCTGTAAAAGAAATCAGGTACCAAAAAGATCCAGCCTACGGTGTTCTTCCCGCCTCCCCACCGGTCATGACCTCCGGGGCCGGAGTCATCAATTCACCTCTGCCCACCCCACCCTGCAGAAATTAGCTCTTCTTCCGAATTTAGCTCTCCGAGTCCGCGAACTCGTAAACCTCGGAAAATATCCAACCCTTGAAAATAATCTGTCCCCCCAACAACAACGCCTTTGCAACCGCTAAAAAATAAAAATAAAAAAATAAAAATAAAACCCGTTCAACTACAGGTAGGCTGCGTCGAGGGCTTAACAACGGGTAGTGAAGGGTTGGATTGCCCGCACCCTCTCAAGGAGCCAAGGGCAGTGTCATCGATAGCAGCATTGAATGCAGAACCACAGTTGGGGTCACTGCATTATTATTTATCCAGTCGAGGTCAGCTTTCATACTTCTTTCTTTTTTTTTTTTTTTCTTCTTTCCCCCCCTCTCTCTCTTTTTCTTTGAATATCCCACTATTCCACATCCCGACTAGTGAAACGAGAGAGGGGAGGAGAAAAGGTCACGCCCTTCTTACCTTGCACCACCGCTCGCACTGTTGAAATAGGAGCATATGTCGTGAGAGAAGCAGTCCTGGGTGTAAGCGTTACCTAGAGCCATTCCAGAGCAGCCAGCACCACATCGGCCATTACACGAGTAGCTGAGAGCCGCCGTACATCTTTTGTTAGCAAAAGATCCCCCCTTCTTTCTTTCTTTTTTTTTTTTTTTGTCTTTCTTTCTTTTCTTCTCTCTCGCGAGCGAGTGAGATTGTGGGTGTGATGGGGTATCATGAGACTCACTCTCCTGAGCCGGCTGGATTAGCTCCAAAGTTGCTCCCCACGACGCCCGTAAAGGTGCACGTCTTGCCGGCGCTGTTGGTCCATGTTGCCGTTGCGGTATCTCCAACTTTGAGACACGTAATCGAGATGAATCGCTTCTGGAGCTTGGGAGATGGGCTGGCGAGGGCCACAAGCGGCAAAAGTGTCACCAGACAAGAGACTAAAGGCAGCATGGCTTATATTATTCACCCTGAGGACATGCAGAAAAAAAAAAACAAGAGCAAAAGAAAAAAAAAAGAGAGTATTATAAACAGTCAAACAATAACCACACACACGCCGCCTTTGGTTGACTACCATGGCCATCCTCGCGAAGAAAAGGGAAAATCTGCCATGGTATATTTATACATTTAGCCTGCCTCCGACTCATGTATCCTATTAAGGATCAACAAAAAAGAAAACACGGAGCATCCCCTCCCATATTCCATCTCCCCCACGGACGAATACCACATCCCCCAACCCACTCGGTATGGTAAAAAAGAGGGCTCCTCGAGTCAGCGAAATCAGGTCCCACGAAGAGGAACCCATAGCTTGTCTCAGCAGTCGAGTACACGCGTACATTTGTTGAAAATCAATCAAATCTGCCAAAAGGACCTTTGACAGATCCATAAAAGGAAAGGCTTGTCAAATTAGAAAGTCCGGGGGATCGAACGCCTCTTTTTTTTTTTCTTGTCTGCGATGGCGCAAAAAGTCGTCATCGGACGAACAAGCCAGTAATGGCAACTGATGACAACTCCCGCAACTCCCGTCGGAGTATTTCACGGAGAAACCTGTCAAGGAAGAGGGGGCCAGCGACGAAGGGGAACGTACTCCTCCTGCTCGGCTTTGTCGCGGCAAAAAGTATGTCTTTGTTGGACACAGCCGGGAAAGTCTCCATATGTGAGTTTATGCGAAGAAAATGATATACCCTAGCCCTTCGGGGTTGGCCGGGCGTAGCACTGGCATGAAAGGATGTATCAAATTAGTCCTAGCTAGGCGGTGCACCGAAAGTCTAACTTTGTGACGAAAAAAAAACATCAGTAAAGCAACGTGCCTCTATCTTGCCCTTCGTGCAGTCTTGGAACTTTTACACACGCTGTTGACACATGGAAGATCAGTACTGGGTTGTGTAGGTCAAAAGCAGCTGCATAACAGGACGTCTTGGCCATAAGAGAAACCTCCCAAGACATGTCTCCGTCAGTGACTGACATTCTTGACATCAGATAGGGGGTTAATAGTACAACACACACCTGGACTATCCCAGGAATCCAGATGTTCAGTGAGTAGTCGCTGGAATGAGCCCAACGAGTGGGGCCTTGATGATTGACCGAGATCTTGTCTCACAAGTATGTATCCACGAGTAATCGATTAGAGAGTTTTGCTTTGGACAAGTGGTCTGGAGCAGGCATGATTGCAGAATTAACAATTTCTTTTTTATGCTTCAGCAACGTACGTATCTTACAGCGCCACACGCGCACCCCTATTAGCATTCGCCGAAGCCCAGCTATTTTTGTATCGAATATTTAGAGAGAAGGGAAAAGTAAAACAAAAGAATAGATGGAAGGAAAAAGGTAACAAGAATATAAGAGACTTTTTATACATTGGTATATAAACAAATAGGTATATAGCATATTGCAAAAAGATGCAAAGCCAAGTGGAAAAAGAAAGAAAAAGGTCATAAAGCGTCGATTGAGAGGGTGGGATGAGATTAATGAACTAAGTGGGATCCAGGCAGATGCTTGAGGATGATGTAAAATGTAATCATGATGTTGAAGGTGAGGGATTATGATAATGATGATGATAATGATGATGCTGACTGGCTTGGTGATGAGAAGAAACGGTGTGCAAGTAATAATATGATTAATTTTCTTTTTCTCTCTCTTCTGTCCCATATGACCCAGTTCAAGATGGCCTGCGGACAATGTTTACGCCAGGAGCGATAAACGCCTTTATGGCCAGCTCCGCGAGCCGCCTGACAACGTTTGTGGTACCTCCCGAGGTCCGCGCTTCATCCTTGATGAACTGCGCCGCCACAGCAAGTCTGTTGCGCTGATCACCCTCGTCAAGATGCTGCGGCAGCGAGCTCTCGAACCCAGGGGAAAACTTGGGCGCCAACTCGCGGAGGACACGTATCGAATAGCACACGTCCCGATTCTCGCGACCGTCCAACAGGTTCCGGATGCGCGATATGGCAGCCTCGCGCTGTTGCACTACGCTAGGCGCCTCGCCGACCCGCAGGGACTCGGCCAGATAATACCAAAATTCAAACTCCCTGATCCTGTGAGGGTCGCCCTTGCGCGGTGGTGGAACGCAAGGGTTGATGTTGAGGTAGGTGCCAGAGAGAAGCGTCTCAAACACGTGTAGCCTGTTGCGTACCTCAGCGCCGTTGTCCTGAGGGAGAGGATCATCGCCCGCGGGATTAGTCGCCGCAGGTATCGTATACGCAAGAGTGGCGAGGCCCCAAACCACGCGCGTCTCTATGGCGCCTGCTGCAGCTACCTGTGCTGCATCCGTGTTCTTCTTGGTCTGGTTAAGAGCGTCCAGAAAACTTGCAAGAAGGTTTACTGCATTTGCGTTCTTGGTGAGGATGGTACTTGGGTTCGTACCCTCCGGCTTGAAATTGTACCAGTGCGTCTCAAAAAAAGACGCAAGGCCAGGCACATAGATTTCGTAGTAGATCTTGAGAATCTCGTCAAGAGTCTCTCTTCCTGCCGGATTCTGAGGAGGCGGCGGAGGCGGCCCGGCAAGGGCGCAGAGCTCATCGACCTTCATAACCTTTGTCTGGGTACTATTGTGAGTCAATGCTGCTCCCTCGGGTTCGGCTTCCGACATGATGCAGGTAACAACAAGGGGGAGGAAAAAGTGATAGCAGCAACAGCAGCAGAAATGCGAGCAACGGCGAACAACACAAAGAATCAACGCGGCGATTGCAACAACTGCAAATTAGGGCAGGCGAAGAGGCGGACACGAGTTGTAAAATGCAGGGCTGCCGGCTCTGTAGTGTTCAGAGTGGTTCATGTTGTTTGGGTTTGTGTTGCTGTTGTGCTGGTGGTGATTATTGTGGCTGTGTTGGTGGTGGTGATGGATCGCCGAAGACGCCGTACCTGTGTCGAGAGCGGGGTCAATGCCGCCCGAGTAATCAATGCTATTCGACGACGATAGTGCGACAGGGGCCGAAGCGGAAGAGGCCGACGAGGGGTTGGGGTCGTAGTGGTGACCTTGGGCCGGCGTCGGTGCGGGCGCGTAGTTACTGGGCACCACGGGCGCGGGTAGGTGGTGGCTATAAGGGCTCAGGCTTGGGGAACCGGTAGAAGGAGCTGTGCCTGTGATCGAGCCTGGAGCTGAACCCGGAACAGGGCCTGTACCTGTTGTGGCTTGCGGAGGAAGGGATGCTGGTTGGATGGTCGAAGGCCCTGGCGGGGTTGTCACGTTGGTAAATAGCGGGTCGTACCCGGCACACTCCCGCTTGGATTTTTTGCAGTTGTTGCAGGTAGGATGCGTCTCGTCGCACTAAAAACCATGGAAGGTAAAATAATGGTTAGCATGTCGTGTTGCCTGTCAGGTGTAGTGCAAAGAAACATTTGTGTGTCACGGGCAGATGTTCATCCGTAGTCAGACAAGGACAACCATAATTTCGTTTTATGTTATGCCTTTTTTTCTTTTTTTCTTTTCTTCGGTGTGTCATTTCTTTGGGCATAGGGCGGGCGGGGTTCGCGGGGCTTGGAAGTGTGTTGCATGGATTTCATGCCTCGACTTGCTTGAAGACTTGCTCATTCAAGCAAAATTGCCGCTCGCTTTGCCGCATGTCTAGTACTAACAAGCGAGCCTCTAGCGACTTCAAGCGAGAAAAAGAAAATCGTCCAAAAGTATATAATAGACGACCGCTTGCTTGAACAGGCATAAAAAAAAGATGCCGCCCCAGAGCTTTGCAAATCTTTCGCACTTTTGGAGTGCACTTCTAAACGTCACAACGATCGATCGCAACCCTTGTCGCTTCGGCCGAAAAAAAAAAAAAAAAAAAAAAAAAAAAAAAAAACTTTGGATGAAAGGCAAGGGTAAGGGTAGGTAAAGAGGAAAAGAAAGCCGGATTTTGATTTGATGCGAGAGTTTTGACGTACCTTTATTCTGCGTTTCCTACAGGTCAAACAACCCGTTTTCGTTCGCCTCTTAATCTCCTGTTAAACGCACGGCGCAATGGCCTAACTGTTAGCAAAACGGGTTTCTTTCTTTTGCTTTTCACTTTTGTTTTTACACCCCAAGACAGCAAACAACCAATCCCCAGCCAAAAGTCTGGCTTCTACGACTAGCTTTGACTTGCTAGAAAAGCTAACAACGCCAACTGTTATTCCAAAATCCCGTACCTTTTTGTTACGTCCCCCGCTCATCTGTATCCGCGGATCTGTCAAGGGCAAAGCAAAGCGCAGATCCGGGCCCATGCCATATGGGTTCATCATATGCTGAGCATAATATGCCGTAGGGATCGGGGCATGGGCCATGGACATGGCATGTTGTGGATGTTGATGGTGTTGTTGTTGTTGTTGCTGCTGCTGCTGCTGGTGTTGCAAAGGCGCGAGGCTCCTCATGCTCGGCAGCGCCATTGCGTGATTCGGAGGCAGCGGTTGTTGTCCAGCTCGATAAGGGTCCATCGGGGGTTGGGTCGTTATTGGTGAGTAACCATAGGGGCCCGAAGGCATGGGAGCTTGCGAGTAGGTTGGTTGGTGCTGCTCGGGGTAGCTGGCATGCTGGCGGGGGTGGCCAACCGGCGGAGGAGGTCCGTTCGACATTGGTTCCGGCGACACCGAGGACGTGGCAGTTGTGATCCCGTTGGCGAGCGAGACAGATGGATTGGACGGCGCACTGCTGCGGTGGATGTGTTCAACCCTGAAGATCCCGGCCTGTTCTTCCCCAGCTGAAGCAGCTTGTGATTCGGAAGGTGGCGACACACGGCAGTCTGCTTTGTGCTCAGGAATCTTGGGGTGGTCTGTAGTGGCAGCTACACCAAGAGAATAAGTAGAGGTGATCGAAGTCACTGACACGGTTGACACTGCAGCTTTCGAGTCTTCGCGGTCTTCTGCAGGCGACGGGACTCGGCTGCTGTCAGTGACCGCGGCGGAGACGGCTGGCGTAAGTCTTTCAACCAACGATGCTTGAGCTTGGCAGTGATGCAGCAGCTCGGCCTGATCCAGCTCTTCTTGCTTCAGCTCGTTTCTTTGCGCATCCGGTGTACCTTGTAGTACTTGATGCTGTGGCGGGGAAAGCCTTCTCTGCTTCAGCTGCTGCTGCTGCTCCGACTCCAAGGCCTTTTCTGGCTCTCTCTCCAGCTTCGGTTCATCCTTAACGGGAGGAGACAAAGCGGTATATAGGGAAGGTTGTAACATTGTGGTCTGGGGAGCGGTTTTATTTAATTGGGGACTTTATTTGATGGAGCCAAGATTCCAGAGACAAGGGGGGGTATGCGACCGTGGGCCGGGTTCCCTACGAGGGACGACGGAAGAGGCATGCGTTGTGGGAAGGGGGAGGAGGAAGGAGGTGTGGTGTCTATTCTGGCTTAGCTGGGCTATCCGTTTGTGTCTGGCTGGTCCTGAGTAGTATCAGGTGCAGAAAAAGAGAGGGAAAAAAGGGTGTGCGTATTGCGGAAGCGGGTTGGCCTGGTGGTTCTCTGCTCCCGGGTGTGTCTCTTTCTGCAGCACTCCACTGCAAGTCGAGGTGGCCCAGCCCGCCAGCCAGGCCCAGCCAGCAGGGAGTGTCGCTGCAGACGACAACTGCACAGGGATACCAGGGGGGTTAATTGGGGTTGCCCAGGGTGGTGTGGCTCTTTGCTCAAATTCTGAATGGTTCAATCTCAGCCGGTAGCAACCCAGCAATCAATCGTCTCTGTGCGCTTTTCTCTTTTCTGCCTGTGCTTCGATGCAATGCGCAGGGCAATCAAGCAATGCATCCAGAGATTGGAATCCAGAAAGCTGCTGTGACGAAATACCTGGGGGGGACCACCACCCCTCGACTGGGCGCTTGCCTTATTTTGCCTGCAAGGGTCCTTTATTATTGTATGTAGATTGAATTATTATTTGGGGCGCTTCTTCTTTGTTATCATGTTCGTCATCTGTGGAATTTTAATCATTATTGTTTTTTTTTTCCCTCTCTTTAATTCTACACATTTTATCTTATATTATTTATTTATTTCCTTATTTCTTTCTTTTGGCCCCTCATTCCACCTTTTCTCCCCCCTCGTAACATCCAGCCATCCATTCATCTGACGCGAAAAGGATCCATCGTGAAAAATTTCTCCCCTGACTTGGGGGTTAAACATGGTACAAGAAGGTGCCTCCTGACTGGGTCCTCATCTGTTTATGTGACGATGGTGACTCGAGACAGTCAAATTCCGTGCAGCAAGAAAAAAAAAATGTGCATAAGCGTTTTGTTTTTTAGTCTAGTTCCATACCACTAGCCCCTTGAGATCCAGTTGTACAAAAAAAGAATAACGGAGGGGCGCAAAGTCACTTGAATAATACTCAACCCTCTTGGGGCCGTTTGATGCACATTGCGCAATAATAATAAAAATAATAAAAAAGGGCTGTGTGCATCGGTCTTTGCTGTCTTGTCCACCACCTGGGCTGATTTATCCGCGGGGTGCACATAATATCCATTAGCTTACAGTACCTACCTAACGTGGTCTAGGTAAGTTTGCTATGGAAGGTAAAGGTATGGTATTGAGGTAATACAATACGTGGTAATGGAAGGTACCTGAAGTTGATATCCCTCCGGCCCCGCTATAAAGACGTTGGAGCTACCACGTACAGACGCGGACCCATCCGAATTGGGATTAGCTCCTGATAGCTGCTTCTGTCAAGTCGGGTCGCCAGGCGCTAGTGGGGTCCTGCAGATGTCTTGGCACTGTTACTTTCGTAAGACATGAGATTTTTGAGTGCAGTCCGACCTTGCACCGGCTCTGGTATCCATCTTTGCCGAGCCATTGACAGACAAGCGCCGTGGGACAAGGTAGATAAATGTCCAATTTTCTTGACTTTTTTTTCTTTTTTTCTTTTTTTTTGTCCTCTTGCCTCCAAGAAGAGATGACTAGGGCAATATTCACTTTAGGTACCCTCCGCGGATGATATCTCAATAAAAGGTGGGGCGTTGCAATTCGTAACTCACGAGACGAAAAGGGGCTTGGAAGGGGGCGCGTGTCGGTCTTTTTGTCAGGGGTTTGCTGGGTAAGTATCACTTGTCAGTGGCGGTGTCAGTCAGTGCCAGTGTCAAAGTGTGTAAATCCAGGCTCAATAACGGCGCAGAAAATGGTGGATACTAACGAGGATAAACGCAGCATTACTACCACGTACTACGATGTAGTTGAATAAGAAATTTTGAGTTTGTTCGCTTTTCATTATTATTTCTACTAAAAGGATCCTCCCGTACACTGGAGTCGTTCGTTGGACGCGGGATTGACGATCACTAGAATGGGAATTGCAACAATACAAAAATACAAAAATGCTAATTCACCAATTGCCCCCCCAGAACACAGTCAAAGCGATGAAACCTACGGAATAACAATTAACAACGTATGGAAGAATTAAAACGCGCAGGTTCAATACTTTACTTCTGCGTCGTCGATCATAAACCATTCTCGTAAGACGCCAGGGGTTAACCCGGGACACGGTGGTGAAAAATTTGGGTACCTTTACCATAGTCGTAGACAAAGAAAGAAAAAAAAAAAAAAAGGTTGCACCTGATCGAGCCGTTGGGTACGGGCCAGTTTCTTCAGCTCCATGCTCTCGGGAACTCACTGCCAGGATGTGGGGAAGGGGAACAAACACCCTGGCAAAAGCCAAATATGGGCATTATGCGTAACGAAATGCTTGGTTTTTGGCGCGCGTCTGCGCACGCACTCACATGCTAGTGTGTGTGGTTTGTGAATCAGTGATGAGCCTCAATGATTTGCATCCCCAAAAATAATTTCCCAAGGGCCCTCATGAACCAGATGTAATAATATTTTGGCAATCGGTCTGATAATCGGTCTGGCTAGGTAATATCATGTCTGTCCACATCCAAGGACACAGTCGCCGTGGCATTCTCGCGTGGCGCGCATGGTGCGGTGCAGCTTACTTGACACTGCCAAAGTTTGGTTGGTACCTGACCTGGGTCTGGGCCATGACCAGGTAAGAAGCAAGGAACTGTCTTATTTGGTTACCTTCGGTGGGCAAGCTAAGGCAGGAAGGGTAAGCAAGGTATCCATTGGTAAAAGAATCCCTATGGTGTCAACGGCTATCAACCCAATCGAAGAGATATCCCGTGTCGCCCACCATTTACGACATAGCTTGCCTTACTGGGGACGGGTTGACGGGTACTTGCCTTAGGTTAAGGTATTATCCTCTTTTCTTGGGTAGCACTTGCCGCGATCCCATTACTACAGCCCATCGCAGCTACCCAAAGCAAGTGACGGTTGGTCGACCCCGATCACTCACGTAAGGCAAGTGAGTGTTACCTCGAGCGCCTAGGCACCTTGTATGCCATAATACGGTACAGTAAGGCGATTAATCGGTTGAATACATAGGTAGGTTATTTTTTTTCTCGTCGGCTTTGATTTTTTTTTTTTTCTTGTTTCCAAATGTTGTCTCCATACCCAAAGGTACACTTAGCTACACCTAGCAATTACTGCGCCTTGTCGGTCTTGCCACACGATATGGCCCATGCGTTTTTCGGCATAATCATTCAACTCAAGCCCCCCTGTCTTTCACCAAGAAACGACCATGGGGGGAGTAAAAAAGCTGAACGCACCTCGAAAGAATTACCCGTTTCCTTCATTCTGAACGCATGAATTTGGGAAATACGCCGCCCACAAGCCACTTTCCCGTAGATCATGAATATTCCACCTCGCCCCGATAATCCATGTACGTTTGTTTTAATTTTTTTTTTCTCCTCCCTTTTATTATTCCTGCCGAAATGACAAGGGTATCCATCCCGGCACAGAGAGGGGATGCTCTCAAGGCTCCTCCCCATGACGGCCTCTTCCGACCGGAAGCTGTCTTCTTTCGAGGTCCATACCTGCGGCCCACGAAAGCAGAATAGACCAGACCAGACCTAGACCCAGACTACGGACCAGGATGATTATTGGCGTGGTCAAAGCGTTCCCCGGCTGTGCCCCGAGGCTGCCGAGGTCTCCTATGAGAGAGTCATTTTATTTTATTTTCTTATTTCTCTGTTATTATAACATTCCCCAAGAAACAAGCACAGACTCAAAGACTCTAGACGGCATATCTTAGGTTGATAACGGGCTCATTGCCTGCCGAGTGCCGATACAGTATGTCGAGCATCCCTACTATCTAGATCCACATTACGAAGTTTGAAAAGGTCTATCCACTTCTCAGGGTCTTAAGAAATTGCTGATTTCTTGAAATGGACTACCAAACCTGTAGACGTTTGGCATGTCTGTTGAAGGAGTCAAGTTGCATCCACTCGAGGTTGGTTTGCAGAGCGAATCAAATCTGGATGGAGATGGTTTGGTGTGGCATCCACCATGCCTCCAGTCCTCGCCGAGACGAGGGCCATGGTAACTACGTGATGGTTTGTGTTCCATCGATGTGCATGCATACGGCCCAAGGCGGTCATTGCCTTTGTTGCATAAGGAGCTCCCTCCCCCCTGATGTATTGGATGATCGGAGTGCATTGGATTGCGGACCGGCGCGCCTGTTGGAACACATACCTACCTTACCTATCTACCTAGGTACCTACCTAGGCAGCCATCAAGCCAGCCAGCCAGTCGCTCGGCCAGTTAGTGGAGGTCACTCGGCTTCCTGCTGCCATAACATGGGCCCCCAAGGAAAGTCTCAATAATCGTAGGCCCCAACCTGGATGTTTGCAGGAAGAAGGTCTTTGAAGATGTCAACTTCGGCCACTTTGCAAGCCCCTACTGTCGATCAACCCCATGATTGACACGTCACTTATTTATGTTGCATTGTCATAATTAGATTTTCAGGGCAATCTAGAGTTTGCCGCCAGCATGCGGACCCAGGGCCAGTGGTTCCGTGACAGGTAGATTGCCTAGAGCGAGGTAGGTTCTGGCAATCTGGCTACTGCAGGCCCACGCTTGTTTGCCGCGGCATCGTTGACAGTTACCCGTACTATATCCCGACACTTGCAATGACGATGCACTACTGAACTCAGTGACTGAATACCGTCACTGGGTTTTCCGGTATCCTATCGCGGCAAGCGCACATGCGTGTGATACCGGCAAATCTAACATCAGCGGAAAGTATTCTTTTCGCCTGTTCTACTCCCCGCAGTAGTCGGTTCTGTCTGCCTTGGACGGATTCCCCAGCCCACCATCATCTAGCTCGCGTATTTTATTTACCCCAGACGATGGCATGATCCGACATGTGAACCCTTCTGAAGTGAACCACCCTTGACTTGAGTGCGTCCCTGTACTTTGCGTCTTTCATGGTAAAGGAGATACTATTTTTTTTTCTTCTGTGTCTAAGTTTGGGGTTTGTTTCTTGACCAAGTGGTTTTCAAGCCGGACTGGCAGTGGTTGATTCTTTATTGACATTGGCATTGGTTAATTTCACTACATGTCCTTACTCGGGCATACACATGCAGTGCGCTCTCCGCCCACGCCCATAATGTACGGCGCCGAGTTTTTGAGCCACTGCTGTGTGCCAACCTTTCTCGCCAGTTTCCGATTGATAATTAATTTTGTTCTTGGAATCATCTGGTTGTTTTGTTGATCTTTTTTTTTTTTTTTTTTTGTTAAATTTCAGCCGTAAATATTGCTCGCCGGATCTTCACCGAAAGCTCTGCCCGGTTGCCACCATACAATCAATTGTTTGGAAAAAGCCACAGAAGTAAAGTCCAGGTTTTCACGGGCAAAGCTGAAATTCTGGGGCTAAAGAATCCCGATTATACCCTCCCTTCCTTGGGTTCGATGTATCACTTCTAAGAGGCAATGGCACTTACTTTTCGGAGCAGCGGTTGTCAAGACTTGCTCCTGTTGCACAAAAAGGCCATTGCAGGAGTGTTGGTCTATTGTTAGCAAATCAAGAAACTCCCCTTGCCGGATGAATAACGACACATGGCAATCTACTGCCGCTGTGGCTCGAATTCTAACCCTAAACAGCCGATGAAATCGCCGCTCACACAACCACAGTAAGGCAAATATCTTCATGCACTGCCGGCCGCAAAAAGCGGCCCGAGAAAAGGTCCACCATTAGTCTCATGGGTATGTCTATCGTGGTCTCGAGGTATTCAGTCACATCGATACGGGATAGCGACAGCATAGCCCAGCCCAGCCCAGTCCAGTCCGAGATGCTCCGCGGTGTACAATGGTAACCTGTTTGTCCACCACGGCTCCAGGAGATCTGCAAGCGGGGTGGAACGGCGCCCACGGCGGGTTGATCTCCAGACGACATATTCCAACTTAGCCGGTTGCCGTACGAGGGGGAAAGGGTGGCTCGAGGTGTGTGTCTAGACTATGTCTGTCATGCGTGGTCATGGATGAAGGCAGAGACAAGAAAAAAGATGGAGGTCGAGGAAAAGAAGTCAAAAAAGTCCTTCCTCGTCATGGTGGGTATCTACTTCCGACAGAGCCCCTGCTATGAGAAGCAACACGAAGATATCTACGAATACCATACCCGGTTCGCAAGCCTCTGCATCGGCGACGTCTTTTTGGCTGAAATCAACGTGTAGGTTTAGGCTGATTGGACCCACCAGATCTCGATAGTCGATGCCATGTTCCGAAAGGTGGCTCCTGCTTCCCACCAGTCGTTGTGCTGGGAGTTGTCTTTGGCGGACGATAGCCTGAACAGGGAAGTACCCAATCGTTTGACGCTATGTGAGCCCTGATAAATTGCAACTTGACCAATTCTTAGCTACCGGTGCCTCGGCGGCCTACTCCCGGGTTTAAAAGCCGCATTATAGGTAGGGAGAATGCATGCAAGTGTGTGCATCACCTTGGCCTCTATGGTCTATGGTAATATAAAAAAAAATAGAGAGAGAGACAGAAAAAAAAAGAAAAAAAAAAAGAAATGACACGAATCTGACATGGCTAGTCTGTCATGAACAACAACCAACGTCACACGCATGATGGATGAAGGTACACTGAATGGCAGACCGGTTGCGCCATTGCGACCGATGAGCAAGGAATACGTCTGGACGTCGGGCCGTGCTTCCCGGGGCCAGCAAGCTATAAAAAAGGCGCCGGTTGCACGTGACACCTGGCAAATAAGAGTTCAAGCAGCCGCCGCTCGTGTGGGTGCAGGGTTCGCGGCTATCCGGGCTAGGCAACCCATTGGGATGCAGCAACAAAAGAGAGAAGATGCAGTTAGTTGGCAGAAAAAGGAGGGAACGGGGGTTTTTTTTTTTTTTTATTTTTTTTATTGTGCCTCATAGATGCGTTTTGGTGCGGTGCAATCTGGCAATGCACCGCACCAGTCGGCTGTGAACCGCGAATCGTGCAATGCTACCCTTTAGCTCCCAGTGTTACTACCTACCCATCGACCATACCACCTTACAACTAACTAACTTTGCCACATACCACCAACCTAGACGTCAAGCACCTTGTTTTTTTTTTTTTTTTTTTTTTTTTTTTTTTTGCGCACCTTACCCATGGAAGGGAGGGGAGGGGTTTACATATAAGGAAAAACCTAGCTTGCTTAGCTACCTACCTACCTACCTACCCTACCTAGGTAAGCAAGTACCAGACTTGGAGCATGTTTTGTTTTTGATTTATTCTCTCAAGTCTCAAAACCCCTTCCGTACCAAACGGAATATCAGCAACAGCAAAGTCGCACGAATCGCACGCTCACCCATAATTCCTACCTTTCTGGCTCTCTGTCTGGCTCTCTGTCTGTCTCTCTCTATTTCTCCCTTTTTTTCTTCTTGCTGTCTCTTTGTCTATTTTCAAGGGAGGGGATGAACTCCCGCATACTACCCTACCACTGCAACCTATGCACCTTGGCTAGTGCGTTTCGTTGGATGACATTGTTGGTTCTCCTCGGTTCTTCCATCCGACTCAAGTCTCTTCAGGGAAGAAGAAGCGTTAGCACAAGCAAGCATTTAAGAGGAGAGGCCAAATCGAACACACATGCACCGCACCGCTTTGCTGCATCTGTACCAACTTTAGGAGAGGGGGTACAGACCAAGGCTACTGCAGCTGAGCTGGGCAAGCAGGTAGGTGTTCCAGTTTTTTTATGCACGCCGATGAGGATCATGAGCAGGAGTCCACGGTTGATTCAGGGCTATTCATTATTCATTGTTACCAGCTGTGATCAAGGTTCATGCCCAAGGTACCTTGCATAAGCAGGCCAAGTATGTAAGTAAGATATTGTTTGCACTGTGATGGATTGGGGCTAATGATTTGGAAAAAGGAAAGAAAACAAAAGAAACACACGGCCGTTACGAGATCGGACTCCTTGCAGAGAAAAAGAAAAAGAAAAAGAAAGCCGTGCCGTAACATGGGTGCAAACGCGGCTAGGTGCGGGCTAAACATTTCTTTTTCTTCTTCTCTCTCAAACCGTCAAGTTCTTTTCTTATTTTTCTTTTTCACCTCCATTTGTCAACCATGACGGCCAGGGTGTCGAATCCTTTCTGCCTTGCCAGACCCGCAGGGGTACCCTGCTTGTAATCCCTCTTGTCTGCATAGTCGTCCAGGCCGCCGTCGTAGATTTCCACCGTCACCACCGACTGCCTGGCCCCCTTTTGTAGCAGCACCCGCGCGCCCTCGATGTGACCCCGGAGTGCCGCGTAGTGCAGAGCCGTGGCCCCGTGCCGGTTGCCGTGATTGACGTCCAGGAGGGGTCGGCGTGGCCGCCCCAGTATTGCCGCCCATATGCTGCTGCTGCCGCTGGCCCCGGTGACAGCCCCGTCGTCGGGAGTCTTGAAGCTGAGCAGGAACCGCAGCACCTCGGGATGCGCCGTCGCCACGGCTAGGATCCCGTCTCCAATGGCGTTTTGGGCGCTCTGTAGGTCTGTCAGTGCGAAGGCTGGGCCGCGGCGGGCGAGGACTAGCTTGAGCGTCGAGAGGTTTCCGCCTTCTGCTGCGGCGAGGAGGAGGGATGCGTACAGCTTGGATGTTTGCGCTTCTGTAGTCGTTGTTGTGGAGGTTATTGGGTTTGGTTTCACGGGTTCTTCTGCTGCTGTGCTCGCTTTCGTAGTTTTCTTCGCGTCTCCTATATCCCATATTCTTGAATTGCGCTCCTGTTTCGGCCTGGAAGTGGGTTTCTGTTGACCCATTGAAGACTTGACCTCTTTGACCTTTGTCTCATTCCCCGACGAGGGTGTGGAATCGCCGCGACGACTACCATCAACACAAACTTCTGCATCAAACGCCACCACCCGCGGTTTCTCCCCGCCCCCGCCATGACCCTCCGCCATCCGGTCAAGAACGAGCTCCACGAGCCCGTCCAACCCCTTCTTGGCCGCATGGTGCAACGGCGTGGACCCCCACGCATCCACGACCCTCAACGGATCCGCGCCCCTGTCCACAATGAGCAGCTTGGCCATTTCGTGGTGCCCGCGGTCCACGGCGTGCCACAGCGCCGTCGGCCCCGGGGCACAGGAGGCGTCAACCTCGTCCGCCGGGCTTTCCGCGGGCGCGGGCACCGGTCCCAGGAGGAGGTACCGCGCGACCGCCTCGTGGCCGGCCCGCACGGCGAGCAGCAGCGGCGTGGCTCCGTCGGCGCGCAGCGCCCCCACCGCCGCGCCCGCCGCCACCAGCCGCTTCACCACGGCCATGTGGTTGTGCGCCGCCGCCGCGTGCAGGGCCGTTTGCCCGTCCGCGTCGGCCAGGCCCAGGTCCGCGGCCTGTGCGAGCAGCAGGTCGACCACGGTGGCGTTGCCCAGGCGTGCTGCGGCGAGGAGGGGGAAGGAGCCGGCCTGCGATGCAGGCTTTGGTCTGTTGGTTGGTGTGGAGGTGCCGCCTTTGCTGGCGGTGCTGCTGTTGCTCGGGTTGCGGACTGTGGCGCTGCCGTCGGTTTCGTTGCCGCTGCTGTTACTGCGCATGTTGACATCGGCGCCGTGTTTCAGCAGGATCCGTACGATTTCAGTGCATCCTGTTTCGATAGCGTATACAAGGGGTGTTTTCGGCGTCGGCCCCTTGGAATCACCCCCTGAACCCCCGCCACTCCCACCAACGCCCCCTCGCCCGTTGACATCGACGCCGTGCTCACACAACAGCCTCACTATCTGCGCGTTCCGCCGAAGAACAGCAAGGTGCAGGGGCGTCGCACCGCCAGGGAGCGCAGCCTCGACGTCGGCCCCGCGGCGCACCAGCTGCAGCACCACCTCGGCCCTGCCCTCGGCGTCCCTGGCATCCAGGTCGGCGCCGTGGGCAGCCAGGGCCAGGACGGTGCGGCAGCTGACGTCGGGGTGCACGAGGCCGGCGGCGTAGTGCAGGGCGGAGCGGCCGGAGCGGTCGGCCGCGTCGACGACGGCGCCCAGCTCGCAGCACAGCGCGACAAAGTCGTCGGAAAACTCGCAGCGCACGGCGCGCACCACGGCCGTCTCGCCCGCCGCGTTGCTGGCCTCGAGGTCCGCGCCCGCCAGCACCAGGAACATGGCCGCCTCGAGACACCCGACCGAGAAGGCCCGGTGGAGCGGCGTCACGCCCACCACGCCTGTTGTTGATGTCGCTGCTGCTGCTGCTGTTGGGCGTCGTGGTGTCGGGGTCGACGGCCGGCCCGAGGCGCTGGTCACGATCACGCCGCCCCGCGATAGGTTCGGGTCGACGCCGGAGCGCAGCATGGCGTACACGGTGCCCAAGTCTCGGCTTTCGATGGCGGCGTGCAGGTCGCGGGCTGCCATGAGGCTGGTAGTGGTGTTGGTAGTGGTGGAGGTGGTTATGCCATGGCAGCGTGTGTGGTTGAGGTCGTGGCGCAGAGCTTGGATCTCGGGCTTGTCGAGGATGCGTGGGCGGTTTACCACTGTCATGGAGGTTCGACGGCACGATGTGTTGGCCTTTGGTCGGGACGGCCTGTGTGGGGGTTTCGAGGTCGTGAGGAGCCTCGATCGTGAAGGTTGTTTCTGCGATGTGGTCTTGGGTTTCGACGCATGCCTCTGCCTTTGTAGTGGTTGTGGTGCTGCTTGTCGAACTGATTTGGTGGGACTCAACTGCTTGCTGCCATATTATCAACAGAACTTCAGTAAGTTGTGTTTAAGTGTATATCTCATATTCATAGACCCCTTCTCGCTTACGTTTGGATATAGTTCAACAACGACGCCATCGAGTCGTGATACCCATGCGACGGAGCCCACTGTTCCACACTAAAGAAGTTGGTGCCATCGGCGATAGCTGGCGGCTGCGTTGAAGTCTGGGACATGATGATAGTTGACAAGTTGATAGATGTCTTGCTGAAGTAATGTGCTGTTTGTCCTGGATCTGTTTGTTAAACGGTCTGTACGAGAACAGTGCTTGGCACAAAGTGACGATAATTGGCCTGGGCGGTGGTGTATAATGAGAATCAATCAACCGAAGCACCAAACAGCAACTATGCTTTGCGACGACGCGTGTGTTTGAGGTCGTTGGAATGTAGTCTTGTTGACTTGGTATAAATGGAATGCCCACACATTTGACATGGAATCCCCACGAGATCAAACTTGAAAGCCCTTGTGGAACGAGACACATGCAACCAGCCTACAATTCCTCACGGTGAAGGCCTGAAGCTTCACCGATCCTGATGGTGCTTGTTCACTTGCTTGTCAAGGTTGTGATGGGTGTCCGAGACTACCCAACTTTGTGGATTGAGCAAGTCGGATTTTACTTGCTAACCCATCCACAACCTTCATTACACCCGTCCACATGTTAAAGTCTTGAAAATGCCCATTTTGTTGTGTTGCCTTCTTTTCTCCTTCTTTCTCTTCCTGCCTTAATGACATGGCGCCATATACCACTTCATATACCTCGTTACCGACTTTTCCCTGCTGCCCCGACATGGCGTCGAATATACATAGTCCATTTCAAACAATCACCCAGGTTTCCTCCTGGGGTTGAATTCTTATAGACAACTTTCCAGCAACACGAGACTGGGAATACCAAAAGCACAACTACTTTCCCTGCAACGTTAGCTAACCTTGCATCGACTTGCCTGCCGACGATAGCCGGCCGACGTGCCCCTCCCCAAAAGCCAAAGTGCCTTATCCTCGTGAGTCTTCTTCACGAAAATGCTGTTGCCTCGGGGAACCTGCTCTTAGCAGCTTTCTTGGCAGTTTCGAGCTCGCTACTCCTCCAGCTCTTCAGAGTCTCCATGGCAGCCTCAGCATCCTCCAAAGTCAACGATTCGATGTCAAGGATTGATGTGATGTCTTTCTCGCTCTGCTTTTGGTCGGTCCCGAGAGATCTGCTGGCACGGATGGCAGCCAACTCGTGTGCCGGCTTGCCCTTGTTCTGGTCGCGGAACTCCTTGTTGAGCTTGTTCAGATCTGCTGATGGGGGCACCGTGGTGAACTCCGAGTCGATCACATCAGCAACCTTTGGTGGCAAAGATTCGCGGGCCGCATTGAGTGCGCTCCGCAAGCGGATCGACTGCTCATGTAACCTGGGGTGGTTGGGGTCAATAGCACGTGCAGCGTTCAAGCACCCAAGCGCGAGAATGTACTTGTCTGTTTATGTAACCGTCGTTGTTAGCAAGTCATTAAAGACAAATAGGGCTGAGGCAGCAAAAAAAAAAAAAAAAAAAGACAAAACTTACTTCTCCTGATGTACACCTCGAACCCGGCCAGTTGTGCTTCGATATGCTTGGGGCTGAACTGCAGCAGATGCACGAGGAATTTGACTGCCTCACCCAGGGGATCCTTGGTTCCAGCCAGCTTGAGACCAGACGGGTCCTCATCCACCTTCTTGGCCGCCTCCCCGTCCGCCGCCTTGACATTCTTCTGACCCTTGTTGGGGTTCTCCTTGGCAGCCTTTTCTTGTGCTTCACGCTCCGCCTTCTCCTGAGCCTTCTTTGCCTTTTTGGCTGCCTTCTTCTTCTCAGCAATCGCCTCCTCGCTCAGACCATCAGCGCCGTCCGATTTACCGTTGACACCGTTAGTGTCGGCTGCAGGCTCTTGGCTATCGTGCAGGTCGAGGTAGATTTTGATGGCGTCAAGGGCCATCCTTGAGTAAAAGGGGTGCTCCCGAAGCCTGTCTTCCCAACGGATCATGTCTACGTAGGCGCGCACCAAGCCTTTCCTCAAAGAAAACGTATGGAAGTCGTACTGGTCCTCCTGCCAGATGTCGAAAATGTTGAAAATAGCGTGGAACCTCTTTAGTGCCATTCCAATGTTCCCCCGCCTGGCGTAGGCCTCGCCGTCCTCCGTAAGGAACCAGACGGACTGCATATCCAGCAGGTCGGCAAGCGGGCCACCTGGGGTCTCTGCCCTGGTGAACAGCCCCATAATCTCCAATGCCTTCTCGTTCTCATTGTTGCGAAGCATATACTTCGCGGTTTTGGTGTTGACATATCGGTCCTTCTTGTCGAGCTCCCGCGCCTGGTCCATAGTCTCAGAGGCCTTTTGGGTGTTGCCATGGTGTTTCCATATCCTTGCCTTGGTCATGTGGAAATCAACGCTGTTTGGTGCGAGCTCAATGGCCTTCTCAACATACTCCATGGCCTTGGACAGGTCTCGGCTAAGGTGGTAGTTGTAATGCTGAGCCATAAAGTAAAGGGCTGCGGCCTTGCCCTTGGATGAATCGCCGTTGGCCTCCCCACTGCTCTCCTGGGATGAAATATACTCCAAGACAAGCTCTGGTAGGGTTGACTTTTTGAACGAGTCCGAGTAGAGGTGCTTCAAGTTGGCAAATGTGGACGGGACACCCTTGTTCAGCATAGAGGTGAGGTATTCCCGAGCAGCTGTCTTGAACTCGTCACCTGTTTCAGGATGCTATGTCAGTCGATATCTCGTGGTAGAAATAAGGCCTGAGAGCCTACTTTCGAGCAAGCAAGGATGTGAGTATAAACTCACCGGTCAAGATGTCCAATGGTAACCGACGCGCAGCATCGCACCTAGGAGCCTTTTTCGCATATTCGTCAAAGATGGCCTGTTTGGCAGCCACATCATCCGAGATGCCCATCGCCTCTGCCAAGCCATAATAGTAATCCACATGGTCCGGGTTCCTGTCCAGGAGAGCTCTCCAGGCCTTGGTGGCCTCCTCCTTCTTGCCGAGCTCGCTCAGGTACTTTGCCCGTGTCTCCATGACGGCCAGGCGGTCCAGCACGCTCTTGGAGATCTCATCCAAGTGGTCCAGGGCACGTTGTGTGTCGCCCGACTCGGCAATGATGGTGTTTTTGTACATGATGGCCTCGGAGTGCTCGAAGTCGGCCCGTGACGGTGGCACCTTGAGGCTCTGCTCGTAGGTGGTGAGGATGTTCTCGGCCTCGGCGAGGTTCCCGGCGAGGTGGTGGGCGATGGCTACGGCGGTCCAGTTTTGGCGCAGCTGGGGTCGGGCCGTGAGCATCTGCATGCGCGTCTGGACGTATCCTTGGTAGTCGCGCATCTGGATCTGTAGGATGGCCAGGTCGCGCTGGATCTGGGCCGACTCTGGCTCGAGGCGCAGGGCAAATTTGTAGGCCTTGATGGCTTCGTCAAAGTTCTTTTGCGTCTTGTATAGCATTCCGTAGACGTGCCAGACGACATGCGACTTCATGTCGACCGAGACGGCCTCCTTGCCGAGTGCGAAAGCCTCCTCGGTCTTGCCCTGAGCGTTCATGATCAGGGCCTTCATGGCCATGGTTTCGCCATGTTTGGGGTTCTTCTTCAGGATCTGCTCTGCTGCCTTGAGGCCACGACGGTACTGCTTGTCCTCGAAGTTTCGCACAACCGTCCGAAGCAGGTTGCTGTCCCTCGTACTGAGGGGTTGTGATGGCGACATGATGGGCGTGTGTGTATGTGTGTGTGGGTGCTTTTTATACGAATGTCGTACCTCCCTCCCCTTTTGATTTAATTCCAGACTTTTTTTTCAGACTGGTCGACGACACCTGGGTTCGGGTCGAAGGTGTGGGATGTTGTTGAGATGGATGGAGGTTAGGAGGAATAGATGACTTGCGCAAAAGTCAGGTCGGAGCTTTCCACATCGACGAAAGCAAAGTGGACGATGGAGGGAAAAAAAGTGGAGGGGCAAGCACGGGCAGCTTAAACCCGACCCCCAGTTCCTTTTTCAAGGTCTAATCCCAATCGTGTGTGTCTGGGAATTGAAAGGGAAAAAAAGAAGAAAAAAAAAAAGCTACAAACTTCCCTGCATAAGGTTTTGTATGGACGACGGCAATGTCCTCGATACAGTGGGAAACACTCCGACCTCGCTGGCAGGCGTTGTTGACTACTCCAAAGCTACCGTACGCTAGGTACCTCCAAAGGAGATCGTGTGTCTCGAATTGCTTTGAGACTAGGCCGATGCTTGGCTCTGGTGGCACTCGACAAATACACAGCAAACGCGGGATTCGCTGATGTGCGGGAGGTGGAGCCCATCGATGCATACAACCCCACATTCGACTGCTTTAAAGCTTCGGAGATTAGATAAAAGCTAAGGTACTGGTAAGTACAGTACGTACCTAGGTACCTTGTCGCACGCCTCCTTTTTCACCAGCTTGAATCCCTCTCTGGATTGATTGCCTGGGTGAAAACAGCTCCCGTTGAACCGCAATATGAGAAGAAAAAAAGTTGCTTTTCTATTGAGTCGAGGTGTACACTTGTGTACACGTACATATACATATACAACAGCCAGAAATAACCTCACGTATATATCCCTCTATGAATATGACAGTATCCCTCCCCCTCTCCAAAACTAAGGAGAGGGCAGACCCGCAGAAGGTCGCTCACGCATGCTCTTCTGCCAGCGATTGAAAGCGTCCTCCCAGGTCTCGAACTGTCCGTCAGGACACCTCTCTTTGACAATGTCCCAGGTCCGCGTCCTGACAATATTCTCCACCCCACGCTCCTGCCGCAGCAGAATGGCCAGCCTCTCGGTCCGCGGCTCCCTTGGGTAGAAGCGCGCAGAGTAAGGATCTAACCTCTCGTCAATGACCCTCTCCTTGTCCTTGGCCAGCTCCGCCTCCCTGAGCGCCGCGTCCGGGTCGCTGGGGTCCGGGCTGGTGGCCACCGCGGCGCAGTAGGATATCACGTCGCCTCGGGCCTTCCACGACGGGAAGAGCACCTTTTCCTTGAATGACTGGCACTTTTCCGCGTCGATCGTCCGGTGCGTCGGTCGGGCTATTCGTTGCGACACGGCCGCCGGATCGAATTGTTGTTTTTCCGGCTCTTGCAGGGCGTTGAGGTTCTGTGTGATGGAGTCGTCGATGGCGCTTCGGGATAACCGGAGGAACTCTACGTCATAGTGCAAGTGAGCGGTTTTAGCGCTGGTGTTCGTTTTTGGCCTTGTCATTGAACACAACAACAAATACAGCCACACATCAACGAGCTGGTACGAACCTCTTAATGCGAGTGTGGAGAAACAGAACTGGGGTGTAAGGGCGGGAGTGTCTGGATGGTTGGGCATGGCTTGAAGTGAGTCCGGCGCAGCGTCCTTGTCCTTGGTGTTCTTGGTGTTGGCTGCGCCGCCCGGAGGTGATCCGGCTGACCAGAGAAAATTCAGTGGCGCCACGGTGACGGTTGGATTAAAGATTACTTGGATAGCACAGAGAGCTACTTGAAGGTTCTCGAATACTGTAGTGTGTAGAATATGTACGTTTGTAACAGTATTGAAAGCAAGTTTACTTTCGACCAGCAGTTGTCTTGGAAGAGGCGTTTACAAAATGTGGCGCAGACGCTGGTGGATACGGTAAGTTGAGATAGTACGGTACTCTGACAGCGACCCGATAGCCGAGTGGACCTGTGCTAAGCTCAACTCCACTTTGACGTGATGTAACTTTGTACCTTTTGAACCACCTCATCCACCACGCACCATTTAACAAAAGGTGACAGGAGCATTTCCTCCAGAGCCCCAATAGGCAATCAATCCATTGTAATGTCATCGCAAAGAAACAACTCCAGACATGTACTACCATTATTGTGAGATTACTGTCTGGGGTGTCAAAATATGAGGTCTAAAGCAGTAGCCACGTGCTCGCCGCGTGCAGAACGCGGTTCGGTTGGACAAGGACCGATGCACCACACTCTGGTCCTGTTTGTCTTTGTCTTATATCGAACCGATCACATGCTGGTTTACATGCACAAGATGCTCTTTACCATGAAACCGAGACTGCTTTGGTCTTGGGTCAGTATACTTGATTCAGATTTCAATAAGCACAAGTCTTTTATTCCTTTTGCTTCTATGTCGGGAGGCCGGACACTCTAACTATTATCGTTCCTGTATCTGAGGGCTTGCTCTGCTTTTCTCAAAGTGTTTGGAAAAATACACCAGGTCTATTGTTGATTGATTGAACGAAGTCATTCTGAAGAACGGAACGAGAATCACAGTTTGTTTGTTTGCTCGTCGAGAGTTGAGTCTTGATCAGATTTGACTTTGATCAAATCCCACTAAGCTGACCTTAACACCTTATGGTCCTCTTTGCGCTTGGGCTCTGGCGGGACTGACGAAAGTCTGGGCCTCTCCATACTAGATGGGTTGTCGTGGGTGCCGGTATCGGGGAAGCTGTCTGGACTTTCTCCAGGAGATCCGTCGGCGGCATTCCCAGGACCACGTCCATCCGGACTTTGTCCTTCATCGGATCCTTCACCAATGGTAGAGGTAGAAACGGAAGATGTTTGCTCAACTTCCAAAACCTCGGAAAAGCCTTCTCTCATCTCAGCTGGCATCTCTTCGTCAGCTGGGCCATCAAAAGACCGCAAGACACTATCAACGGTGTCTTGCGTAAGACTATCCTCTCCAAGGTCATAACTGTCACCTGGAAAACTTTCACCGGATCGCATTCCCATGCCGTCATCCCAGTACATCATACCCTCCACCTTGATGTGCTCCCAATGCTCCTCGACCGGTTCCACGTCACCCCAATCCTGGTATCTTATCTTTCCCAACTCGTCTCCGCTCTGGACCTCTCCATTCTTATCAAAGAAGCCTAGCACCCAAAATTCCTGCATCAAAGCATCGTATTCAGCTTCTCTGCGTTCAGTCTCGGCCGCTAGCTGATGCAGGACCTCCTCACGCTCCGCCCAGTCCGGGCCGAAGATGACTTTTTCGGAGAGAACATCTTCGGCGCCCCGGTGAGCACTACCAGGCTGAGCGTTGTCTCGATCTTTGGATCCATACTCCTCCGAGGCCTTGGCTCTCCATGCGGCCTTGTGATGCTGGAATTCTTCGACTAGGTGGGAGTGGATACGGATGGCCATGGTTACAAATTCGTCATAGTCTTTATCGACTGTGGCCTTGGAATTGACAGAGGGAGGTGTGGTGTCACTATGAGGGCGGAGGGCGATGTCTATGCTCATCGAGTGTCCCTCGTAGTGAATGTGAGTTTCTGTGCTGGTCACTCGGCCAGGATCCTTCTTGGGCTTGGGCTTTGCGCCCCAGAATGGGGATGGGATATTGGGCATTTTGATTATTTTGGGAAAGGATTGTGAAATGTGATAGAAAGACTGAAGTGAGGTTGATATGCTGCGGGAAAAATACTAGTACTGTGAGCATTCGCTTGTGGCACTTGACGCAAGATTAAACTGAAGATAATCCACCTGCCTACGGGATGCATGCAGGTTAACTCATTTAATAGAAGCAGAGTCGAGCTGGTCAATCATATTTCCTTTGTCTCGGTTCTGCTTTTGTCGTCATTGTTGCCTTTACACATGCTGCTTTCCATTGAGCATCGGGTAAGTCCTTTGTTGTGTCCAGTAAGGTTCGCAAATGTCTCAGCCACAACTTGTAAGTTCTTGTGCCTGCCTTGCCGGTGTCTACCGAATGGTGGTACAGACGACTATCATCTAATAATCACACAATCCAACTAGTCTAGTTCTAGAGAAGGGAAAGACGAATTTCTTTGGTCTCATACCTCCCGACAAGTAAACAACAGGCAAATCCTAAGCTGGGGCGAAATCCTCCGCCACCTTTTTGGTCGTCAGCCTGCATAATCACACTTTTAGTCCTTTTTTTAAACTCTGAACCAACATCTTCTGTGCATATTCTTTTTCCACCTAGAAACCACTTAATAAATGTTTGTTTACTTTTCTTTCTTTGTTCTTACGTAGACCATTATACCCAAGACTGTAATTCTTATCCCCGCCCTAATCTTCATCCTCCGAGTGGACGCGTCATACGCACCTTGAAGCGACTGTATATACCCTCAAATTATACCATATTCCACCTCGAAGCACTCTTCTCCACCACTTGTTCCAAAACCAGCTGTGAATTTCACGCAGCCACTTTACTAGATCTGTTTGTTTTTTTTTTCTTCCCCCCCTCTCTCTTTCACAATGCCGGTCCAAAAATGGCCCAAACCCATCCCGCAAAGCATAGAGAGGCTCTCCATCGCCAGCATGCCAGTGATAGAGCCCAGCGACCCGGAACCACTAAACGAAAACGGATTCCTGCTCGGCCGCGTGATCCGCCTCGAGGTGGCGCTGCAGCGCATCGCAGTCTCGGATCCCAAAGAAGCCCTCGACCACCCGTCGGCCGCACGACGCTGGGTCGTCAGGTGCAGGAACCGCGAGGAGCTCCTGGGCGCCGTCGCCGGCGAGAGCGGCCCCTACCCGCAGACGGCCGTGAATCAGCTCAAGAACGAGGCGTCCGCGCCCGTGCTCCGAGAGCTCGGCCTCGAGGGCCTGCAGATCTTTTTCCGGGAGGACATGGTGACGCTCGAGGGCTTCGCGGGCTGGGGTGAACACCACGGCGTCCCGGGCCTGCCGCCGCGGCTCAGGAGTTTTATTCGACGATTTCGCCGCTTCCTGTGCCCGATAGAGGAGTTTCTGGCCATGACCGACGCCATCCTCAGCGCACCCGTCGAGAAGATCCCGCCGCCGCCGCCGCCACCAGCTCGGGCGCCGAAACAGAGGCCGACTTGTCTTGCCTCCATCAGACGCATCTTCCGAACGACGGACGAGGTCCTTAGAGACGAGCTGGAGCGCACACGCCGGATGGCGCCGCCGGCGATCCGCACCGTACCGTCGCCGCACGTCGACTTTTGCGAGCTGCTGTTTCCGCCAGGCTACCTCGTGCCTCCTCAGGGCACTGTGGAGGAGCAGCATGTGGACCGCGAGATCGTGGTGTGTTTGAACAGCGCCGAGGAGGCAACCGACTTCAGCCGGGACATGTTCCTGCTCGCCAGCCATGCGCCCGACGTCATGATCAAGGGCCGCGAGACGCCCAGTTACGAGCCAGAGATGGACGATCTCTGGGAGAGGTATCGGCGCTGCGAGGAGTTTTGCATCGCGCCGTCACACGTCCGCAGGAATAGAGAAGCTGGTACTTCGCGCCGGTTGATTTGCGTCTTTCGGAGGAAGCCAGCTCCTCGCCCAGTTGTCATCCTCGACTATGACGTGATTGGGTTGGCCTTTTGATAGCCTCAAGCCCTCCAAGGTTTTCGCCGACGAGGTCTGTCAAGTCCCACTTAGGTTCTCCAAACAACAAACGCTTCTGCAGCTTGATAGTTGAGGACATCAAAAGGTGGTAGTTTTTTTCTTTTACAATCTCGTCAACACGCATGATCGTCAAGAAGTTATTTTTAATGGTATTATACAGAAATTATCATGAAATTATGAGGACAAAGAGAAGCAAGCCATCAGCATTGCAAACTAGCGTTGAATATCGGGGTCTTTAGCAAAAAAAAAAAAAAAAAAAAAAAAAAAAAAAAAACAAGAACAAAAGACTCAAATTAGGGTATCTTATTTCGCTTAGAGTTATCCTTCTAGCGACTGCTTTGCCCCTTCAAATGGTTTCTTGGCCAACTCACTGGAGTTCGAAGGGTTCAAAGTTGCAAATGAAACAATTTCATATCAAATCAATGAGAAAGACCTCAAGGATATAGGAAGAACACGACCCACGTCAGGGGACCAGTGGGCCTGCCACTATGGCCTATTCACCGACACCTTCTCCCAGTTTATCGGGCCAGGGGCCTCATATGTCCCGGCTTTAGAGAGGACCAGACCGAGACCTCGGTGAATCTCGCATTGAAAGGGGGCGAACGGGACGCCCTCACCATCGATGCTGATGTAGCCGTCTGGTTGGTTGCGAGGGGTGACGCGATATGCTGATATCTTGCGGTACCTGACACGAGGGTCGTCGAAGAACTTGCCGCTCTCGACGAGCGTCATCAGCTCCAATGATTTATACGGCGAGATGTCACCATCGACCGTCACGAGGTCCATCATTCCGTCGTTGATGCAGGCCGCGGAGAAAATGTTACTGTTAGGCATGATGTAGGCCATCTGAATGGGGAGATTGTTAGCTTGCGTGATGGTCTTTTGAAGAGGTTGAACAAATAGGTAGATGCGGGGTCAAGACAAAACTTACGTTTCCACAGTAGAGCTGTCCCATATTGTCGTATGAGAATGTTTCCCATCCCTCGGGAACTGTATCGTTGATTGTACCATACTTCAACAGTGGTAGGCCTTCCCCAACTTCGTTTCCCACATTACCATCAACAACAGAATCTGCCTTTATGGGTTGAGCCGCAGAGGGCCTGCATGGGCGGTGTCTGGCATAGTGCTCTTTGATCCTGGCCTTATCATCGATCTCCACCTTGACAGAGATGTCGCAAGGGTAAACGGCTCGCTTAACCGCACGCGTGATGTAGCCATATGTAAAACGTGCAGACCCCATCCACCGCAGGTTGTCTGTCCCCAGGTCAGACTCTGCAATGACACCCAATGCCTGGCTGAGGAAGCTGAGGGTTCGCGTGTTCCCCTGCGTGACGCTGACAAGATCCAAAGGCGTAGGCACGCCCTTGACTGCAGCCAGAGCCGCAGGAGACACCTTATGTGTACCATAGAGGTTGCAAGCCATGGCGTTGCCGCTCCCGCAAGGTATGTGCACCACAGCGACGCTCCTCAGAGCTTCTTGAGCGTCTGGTCGTCGGCCAAGTCCGTTAAACGTCTCGTACACCAGGCCGTCGCCGGACGCAACAGCAATAATGTCGTACTTGTCGAGATCTAGCTTTTGCACTATCTCCTCCGCTTCCCCTCTCCTTGTTGTTGTGGCGACCTCGAGTTGCATGCGGGCTGCGAGGAATATGGGGCGTACTTGTGTCTCGAACTTGCGCATTGCGCCACCAGGGCCTGCGTGAGGGTTGATGATCACGAACGCTCGTTTCCGCCGCGTGGCCGAGGGGTCATAACTTTGGTCGAGGAGGGATGCTGCCCAGGCAGATGCCTGGGCGGCTGGGGAGGAAGGCTGCGCGCCAGAATTGCCAGATTCTGACGTTGTCGGAACGTCGGTAGCGTCCTTTGCTGTCGTCGCCAGTGGCAGAGGTATGCTTATCTTGGAGGGGCGTACTTTCGTTTTGGATACGTTCTCAGCATAGTCTATGACCAGACTGTCACCGGACACTTCGGCCCAGAGGATATTGTATAGTGGTATGCCTCGTTTTTTGGTGGCATTGCCAGAGCTGAAGCAAGATCTGCTTGATTTCGACTTGGCTGTGGTGGCCTTGTCTCGTACGAGCAGCTTGTCTCCCGCAATGGAGAGATTGTAGGTGCCAAGAGCAAAAGATTCCCCGTCTGGCGCCATTCCTTAGGTTTTCTGGTTTTGAGCAATATCAATAGTCAAGACAAGCAAGTTTTGTGACGCGTTGTCCTTGTTGTGAAGCTCAAAAGAACACAAAGGAAAGTAAAAGAAAAAGAGGGTGCTGCAGGAATTTGGGAACAGAAGAGTGCGTCGTTACAAAATGGGGGCAAAAGAAAGTTTCCGAGGGAATTAATTGTTGCTGAACGCCTCACATAATACGTACTAACTCGCGAACCTAGCTAGGCAGCTTGCCAGGTACCATTCGTTAAAGATCTCCCTAGCGTGGGGATCACAACGGAAGCGCGGTTGCTCTTCAACAGGGACAGGGGTAATTGTCGCATTTACCACCCTGTTGGATTCTTGATTACGGGTTTTTCGGGATGCGCGGGCTACCGTCGCGCTCCGCCATCAAAGCGGCAATAACGTAAAGAAGCTTTGTTGAAGCAAGATTCACACCGACTTGCTTCACAGTTGCATAATAAATGATTTTGAGGTTTGTTTCAGAGATTTTTTTTTAACCCGTGGATCACAAAAGAGACCAGACAAAACTACCGCGGCAATAAAGAAAATTCATAGAAAAAATATACGATTGAATGAGGTAGACTTGGAATCTTATGCCAAGTGCTTCGTTGACGAACACGGGATGATTGCAAATGGAAAGGCCCTCTTTTCCCTTAACCCCTGTGAGCTAGTGGGACCAATCCCTCCGGCCCAGCAACAGGGTTGTGCTGCGGGGTTGAAATTGGGTTACGATTCTATACAAGCTTGTTCGATGTCAATTGCCACTCACTGTATTGCGTAAGACGTACAGCGTAAAGGTACCTACGGTATCAAGGGACTCCCATCTTCATTCGGGAGATACTTTGAACATTGTCAAAATTATATTCGTTCAGCGTATATCATTTGAATACTAACCGACCGGTACTGATTTTAAGAAACATTACGAAGCCCACTGTTTTGTCAAGGTATCTAATAGGTACATTTCAGGTAGGCACCTGGGCACCTACCTAGGTACCTTAGTCTGCAGTAGAGCCAATACCCAAGTTACCAACAGAACGTCCACGCTTCAGGCGGGGTATCAAATCTCAATCTTTCTTCTCTGGCCCAGTCTAGCTTGGTCTACAACAAATTCCAGGACTGACTAGTTCTGGACTGAGTTCCAGAAACAAACTGCCAAAAAAAAATGTGCATCTAATCGTCGAAACCGTCCCAACTACCACCGCCATCTTGGTCATCAGCATCGGCATCAACCATCCCCTTGTTCCATGGTAGCCTATCATCCTTCAATGCCTCGTTTGCGCGGACCTTGACCGACGTCGTCTCTGTCTCCTTGTGAAGCGCCTCCACCAGTGCATTTATCCGCTCCAATATCTTGGGAGCCTCTTGGTCGTCCTCAGCGTCCACCAACCCGACCTTCTCGGCTTCGTCCACCCATATATCAAGCGTGTGTATCCTCAGGCCGGCTGCGACCGTCGGCGGTACAAGATCCCTGTGCTCGCCCTTTGCAACCAACGCCTCTCTCGCCTCGATCTCCTCGGCCGTGGAGAATGGCCACTCCTGGAGCAGCGCCAGTACGTCGTCGACCCTATCCTGGTGCCACCTACCCTCGGCGCTGGGCGTCTTCTTCCTCTTCTTCCCGCCGTTGTCACCCTCCTGCTCGCGCTTCATCCAAGAGAAGCTGGCTCCCAGGACTCGCCTGACCAGCAGCAAAAACTTTTCCATCCGCAGGACGTCGATGCTTGCCCACTCGCGCGCCATTGTCGCCCAGAATCCTCGCAGCCAGGGGATGACGGATTCGCGGGGGAGCTGGTGCATGAGGCCGGCAAGGTCGTTGCAGAGGTTTTGTTGCGGGATGGCACGGTCGCACATCCATAATGCGTAGTAGAGACCTTTCCACAGCTTAAGGATCTCGACAGGTCCCAGTGCGTTTGTTGATCTTCTTGACGAGAGGAAATTTTGGAGTGATGTGAGTGCTTGTGTGCGTAGCTTGCGATCTGATGTGCCCAGGCGCATGTTTGTTAGTTGTGTGAAGTATTGACTTTTTTTTTCGCAATTGGTCGGCATATTACGTACCGCTGGATGCAAGATTCCTAATAAAGGGCATATTCTGATCTGGGGACGCCATTTTGAATATGGAGTGCTGCTCGTGCAGTGCTAGGGTGCTTGGGTTTGGTGATGGATCTAAAACTTGACGCTGAGGGCCAAATTCTCCAAGGCTCCTGGGGAACTTTTTTTTTGCCAGAGGTGGGGTCGGGGACTTCTTGGTGTCGCGCGGCGCGTCAAACTTCATCCACCTATTTTAAGCACCTGTCCGAATTGTAATGGATATAATTGATAGACCATAAGCCAATCGACTACGCAAGGACAGTCTGAAGATGATTAGGAAAAATAAAAACATGGTGTAATCTCCTAAAACAAAGACCAAAAAAATTCGTTTGTTGAGCCCATTGTTATGTTGAACTTCAAAATCGACGAATAAGATCCCGCAGACTGCTGCTCCACACGAGCAAAAAGACAAATGTATACTCCCTCGGGTGGGCTCGAACCACCAGCCTCTAGATAGCTGCTATGAGATGTAACAGTCTAACGCGCTAGCCAATTGCGCCACGAGGGACTACACAAGTTCGAATTGTGAACTTGCTTGAGAATTTGCAAAAGATTGTGACGTTATATAGCCCAAATTTTTATTAGCAATTGCAATTTGAACTTAATTTCTTCTCAAATCACGAAGTTTGGCTCTTGGTTCATCACCATGGCTGCCATAAAAAAAAAAAAAAAAGAGACAATAATCGCTAATTAGCACACCAAGTACAAAAGCGTCGCTAGAAACGTCAAAATGCACTAATCTACCCTTCTCGACTTCCTGTTCCGCTGCGACCTCCTCAACCCATCAATGCCACTCTGAACCATGCCAACCCCATCGCTCGCCGCCTTC
The DNA here is from genome assembly GCF_004355905.1 of Pyricularia grisea. NCBI lineage: Eukaryota > Fungi > Ascomycota > Sordariomycetes > Magnaporthales > Pyriculariaceae > Pyricularia > Pyricularia grisea. The sequence continues at coordinate 2,062,826 of NW_022156720.1, forward strand.
TCCCCTCTCTCCTTGACGCGATGCTTCTCCGCCTCGTCCCTAACATCCGCCACGACGTCCTTCCCAATGCTGGTGCCACACATCCAGTCCAGCAGACCCCACGCGCCAAAATTCCCCTGCTGCCTCGCCGCAGCACCAGAACCGTTGCTGGAGCTGCAGCAGCAGTGCACAGCCGTGCGGCGCGCGATCCCACCCATCAGGATCCCCGGCACGACGCTGTACCCGGACATGGCAAGCGTCTCCTCGGCCGTGGCGAGAGCGGCCACGAGCAAAAAGGTGAGCAGGTGCGGGTGCAGCACCAGCGCCGGCAGGTAGAGCGGGACGAAGCGGTGCAGCAGGAAAGGGACCGGGTGGTCGGCGCACAGCAGCAGCGAGTAAGGGGCAGCGCCGCTGCCGCGCGCGTGCGCGCCGTACGAGCCGTGCCACCGCGCAACCCGCCCGCCTTCTTTCCGGTTGTGAAGAACGTGGCGGTGGATGAGGTAGGTGAGGACCTCGCGGGCCGCCAGCATGGCACCCACGTGCTTGATGATGGCCCAGGGGAGCGGCAGCGTCGTCGAGGTCTGCAGCAGTGGGCTCTTGGTGAGGAGCGCGTAGGAAGTGCTGACGCCCGCCTGTACAGAGGTCTCGAGCGCGAGGTTCACCAGGACCAGGCCGAGAGTGCGGGATAGTTGGGACGCGTCTCGTGGGGGTAGGGAAGAGGCTCCCTCGAACTTGATGCTTTCGGCCAGGCTGGGGATTAGGGTGTCGAACAGTAGAGATATGAGTGATGGCACGAGGAATAATACTACGCGGATGGCCAACATTCCCACCAATTCGATGCGCAGTGGGCTGTGGGACAAGACGAGTGTCGTCCATGTCATGTAGAAAAACAGTAGGTTCAGCGACGTCGACCATGAAGTCATGGACGGTGCAAAAAAGTATGACAGAATGGGGAGCGAGAGAAGTATGTCCATGGTGACGGCTTCAGCGTTTGGCGCTGGTGTTGGAATGCGGGCGATATGTAGCCGTCGTTGGGATGTGTTGGGTACAAAATGTCAGTCTTGAGGTGGATTTTCGCAGTTCACTTAAACTGCAAGGAAGGAGAGTGAGATTAGCGATCATTTCCCAAATATCGTGATCTCAATTATTGAGGCGTCTTTTTGCATGGCTCCATGAACCACAGCCCGAATGAGATGACGTGGTTGGGTCGGTCCTCGCCTGTCACCAACCAAAAACATCCCGATGACGTCGTTTTGCCAACCAACCGCAGGTCAGCCAGCGTCAATCATAAACCGATACACACACTTCACGTGATTTTTTTTTTTCAATAAATGGAATACCGAGCAGGATTCCATAATACGATCCTTGCCATGGATGTATCAATCGAACGTGGTATTCTGGGAAATTTTGGTGATTTGCTCTTAATTGTACTTATCAATTCCTTGCAGTGCAAGTTTGGTTCGTTGCATCTGCATACCTACTCTTCTGCTTCTGGAACCGTTCTAGACCAGAATAGAGTAGTTCGGATGTTTGGCCAACTTTGAAGCTAGGCCACCCAAGCTACTTAAGCTTCTTTTGGCTTAATTATTCCTGCTTGAAAGATTACAAAAGTAAATCTCACACTTTCCTTGAAACTGCAGATCCACGGGCTACGATCAGTTGCACAAGTCAGATGAATATATTGCTCGAGATATATTGATTGTAGTTCTAGTTTATTTACCTATTTCGCTATTCCATTTTCAGGATAACCCCAAAACGCCATTGCAATGCCGATGAAAACTCCCCTCTAAGTACTTTGTCACTGGTATCATAAGTGGCGTTTCTCCAAAGAAAAAGGAAGAAACAAAAACCAAAACAAATGAAATCACATCTACATATGGATAGCAAGACACCTCGCAACTCAGTACGGTCCCGCCTCACCAATATTGTCTCTCCGCCTCGCACTCTCTACTGCATTCGACACAGCAGAGACCAGGTCGACGTGGAAAAAGGGGCGATCAATGCCAAAAACCGGGGCATACTTGCCTCGACACGCCCGGTCACACGTATCAGCATGCCCCTCGCCGCACGCATGCTTTGAGTGACTCGTCACTGATCCGGCGGTGACGGTCCCGCTGCTCGAAAGACCGTCACCCAGCCCAAGCTCGCAGTCACCCAAATCCTCACGGCTGTTGACCCGGGTTCCGGCGTCTGCGATGTCAGCACAGCCCTGACCAGCGTGGTTGACTAGGTTCTTCCTGGGCGGCTCAGTCGCCACGATCGCAGTGTCTCCCGGGGAGGTGGTGGCACCAACGTCGAAACTGGGCATCCAGAAGCCGCCGCTGGTCACTGCGCTTGGGTAGCCGAACCCAGCGGCGACTAGCGCCCGGCGCGTCCAGCGGCTGCGCACGCCGACCAGATGCCACTCGACTGCGGCTGGTGCTGCCCAGCGGTCTAGCTGCGCACGCATGTCCATCAGACCTTCAACAGCGGTGCTATCAACATGATTTACCGTGCTGAAGTCGCAAATGATGGCACGGAGAAGGGGGAGACTCTTCTCAGTAGGGCAATCCGACGGTTGGCTGGTTTTCTGAACCGGCGGCTCGTTCCATGGACGGTCCTAAGTAGTTTGTCAGCATGGTCTCATGGCGACTAAACGGGAAGGCTTTAGCTATTCATTGGATTGCACTTACTCCCGGTCGCTTGTACTCGTTTGTGTTGGTCTTTTGGGTATGAGCAGTAACATGGGCGACGATGTGGTCCACACACTGCGCTTGGTTGAGGTAAGTACAGCCCTCGGTGAACCTGTAGATGAAAACTCCCGGATGGACAGAGCTGACGTCTACAGCTGGATTGGAACCGTCACGACGATCAAGCGGCAAAAAGACCTCGCGGTCATTGTTCACCCGGCTATGGCCCAGACTGCCAGATTGCAGTGAGCTCTGAGATTGAAGCCTTTGATCCCAATGCTCAGATGCGTCGCTGGGTCTGCGACCATCACCTTTGCTATTCGATGATAGGAGATGCATCCTTGCTCGACCAAGAAACTTGCCTTGGGACCTGGCAATGCGCAGCAGGAGGATGACAAACGACAAGATCACGGTAGCGTAGATCCCAGTATCAAGGCTCAGGAATACCGACAAAAAAACCCCCACAAAGAATATGAAGACATCGAGAGGAGCAAGCTGCCAGTACTTGAAGAGCGTGGCGGGTGGTGTGATCAAGTTGGTGACGGCATGAACAATCAAACCAGCCAGTGCCGCTGAAGGGATAAAGTAAAATACCGAGGTAAGAGCATAAAGAGCCAGTAGCAGAATTAAGGAATTGAACACTCCTGCAAGGGGTGTGCGAACACCAGCCTTGCTTAGTAGAGCAGTACCGCTGAAGGACCCAGTAGCTGAGTAGCCGCCAAGGAACGGTCCCAGAAGGTTCGTGGCGCCGAGGGAAATGATTTCCTGGGACGGGACAATAGTGTAGTTGTTAATTCGAGCAAAAGACTTGCCAATGGCGATATGCTCGATGATCAAGATGATTAGGAGTGCTGGCAGTTCGGGTGCGAGAAGTTTAACAAGATCAGGGTCAAAAGAGGGGGTACCGGCAGCTTTGAAGCCTGATAGTAGCATAGATGGGTCAGTACTTCTACGGTTTGTGATAAACGCAAAAATATTGAATCAAGTGTCATACCTGTTGGCACAGGACCAAGTATCTTGAACTTGGCATCCTGTGGTGACAGGCCTCGATTGACGATGAAGCTGATCAGCGTGTAAAGTAGGATCACAAACGACATTCTGACAGATGAGATGGTGTCCCACATCTTTGCCTTGTGCTTCTGCCTGGCAGCCATACGAGCACAGAATGACTTGATAATATGCAAGATCAAGATGGCCGTCAACCCAACCGCAGCACCGGCAGTGGCCTTTGGTAGAGCCCTACAGGTATTGACGAATACGATATAGGGAGCGTCGCGGGTATTGATATTTTCAGCGATGCCCAAAACCGTTGACATCTGACTGATCGTAATGGTAATGGCTGCGCCAGTGACGAAAGACGAGATGGCGACGTGTGGGATGAACTCAACCAACCAATCAAGCCTGAGCATGCCAAATAGCAGGAGAAAGCACCCAGACAAGACCGCAACAGTCTTTGCCACCTCCTCGGGGGCGAGCTGAGGATGTTCAGCACGCGCCGTGTCTATTATTCTGCCCACCAGCAGCGACACTACAGCTGTGGCTCCGATGGCGATGTCTTTGGATGTGCCGAACAGCCAGTATAGTGAAGCCCCGGTAAAGGAGGTATATAGTCCGAACTCTGGACGAAGGCCGGCTAGCATTGCATAAGCCATTGCTTGAGGGACGGCAACAAACCCAAGCGTGATGCCTGTTGCTTTAGGTTAGCACTAGCAATGGCGACGGAAGTTTGTGTACTATATAGAAAAATACTTGCCGCCGATGACATCCCCTACGAACCATTGCAAATTGTAGTGGCCTATCCATTGTACAAAGGGAAAAAGACTTATAAAGTATCTTGCTGTCCCTGCCAGTGTCGGCCGTTGCTCTAGGAGCCACTCCTTGATGGTTGGATCCTCCTCAAAGAAGGGATCCAACGGCGTGACTGCTTCCAAAGCCCTCGCTTTCAGATCATCGGGATGGTGGCGTGATTTTGCATCTTGATCAATGCCAAGTGCTTTGGCCGCCACTCGGATGCCCATTTTGGGCGCCATGTAGGCCGTCTTCCCACACTGCGTGGGCAGCAGGTTGAAAAATTAAGAAGAAGATGAAGAAAAAGAAAGTTTGAGAATTCAAGCGCCGACGACAGACAGTGATAAATGGAAAGGAAGGAACGATTCGGGTAAGTTCCTTAGTTGCCAACGTGCTAGGAGAGGCATGAATTAGGAAGCAGCCATGTGTGAGATGTGCTCCGGCCACAAAAGTAGAATTTTTTTAGGTAGGTAGGCAAACCCCATGGACAAGGTAATGAAGATGAACAAAGTGGCGGGCAAAAAATTTAATCAAGGTGGGATCACCCTTTATTTTTGTTTACCTCTGGCACCGGTGCCCGATCGGCAGGCCCCGGATCCAGGGGCGGTAAGCCATTGAAGAATTCATGGTCAAAGGCTTGGTTCAAGGCCCAACCAAGAAGAAGACTGCCCCATACCGACGGCCGTTAGCGCTTGGGAACCAAGGGGACGAGCCGACGATATTTGTTGTTGCCCTTCCATGGCCCGTAGAGTGTTTCTGCTGATCTACACTTTTGGTGGAAACATGATCTTTGCCACGCGTGTCGGTTGAGTACCATCCAAGCCCGCGATGGCTCTCTGATAGCGGCGTGGGCAACGTACAATGTCAATCAACAAGTTTCCAAGTGATTGCTTAGTGCGATTCTACAGGAACGGCCGAAATGTGGAAATAGGACCGCAATGACCGATTCCAATCAAACAACGTTTTAGAAAAAGAAAACATCTAATCTGTTTAGTGTCTGAGCTTGATGAAGAGCCGTGTTGGTTCGAGCTTTGGTCAACGTCATCTCGACTTCATTCTATGACCTCGTGGATTCGATTATCCTGCAAAAAACGGCGGTGTACAAGTGGGAAGGAAAATAAGTAGAGGCGAGTAAGTTTTAGTTACGCTACGTTTTATTATCTTGAAGCCGTCCCGACAACCGCGAGCCGACACGAACCGTTCTGCCCTGGTTCATGGTTCCAACCGTCCGGTGACCCTTGTTGAAGATTCTCCATCTGGAATTTCCGGAGCGGGGCCGGCCCGTCGGCCTTGGGCGCCCCCGGCCGGGAGTTGCCACACAGCCCTATATGTTTTACGGAGTCAGGTATATGATCTGTTCTAGAACGTCGATTTATAGTTGCTATCTTGAGCTCAAACATACTTGGCATATTATGGATACAATGACGTTGGTAAAAGCTCAAACAACTCAAGGCCAAGTCACCCCCGGAAAGTTGAAAGGCGCTTTTTATTTCTAGACCACAAGCTTTAATTTCCGATCATCTGCTATATTACAAGCCACTTACTTCGCGACACATGAAGCGTTGGGTATGTGTCAAAATTGGAGAATATAAGCCTTGGCATTCGGTTGTCGGATCGCCGACTGCCGCGAAGCACTATCTACTCACAACCTTATCAGGCAAATCAGGTAGTTTTGACTTGGCATGATTGGATGGTGAGGTATGTGTACGAAAAAATACGGCATCTTGGGTATGTACGGAGTACGCTCTACTATCTAATTGTTGCTTCTGTCCATGGCCAAACAAGACAAGGATTGTGGGCTCACACACGGGAGGGAATCTGTTTGGTGGCTTGGATTTGTGCACATCCCGTCCATACTGTATTCAATAGCTCAGCTACCCTGCACCAAAGCCAACCACAAAGTAAATCTTGGAACCAGTCTAGTTACGGAGTACTCCGTACAACCTTCACACTCAAGGTATATGGGTGCATTCTATGAGGCAGGTCGCTACGATTGGTTGAATTTGTTGAGGCACCCTTATGGTTAGCGCCTAATTTGTTCTTTACGTCTCCCCTGAATCGTCAATGACTCCTCAGTCAAGTAGGTAGCCGTCTTTGTAGTTCGTAGCAACGATGCGAGCGCGCTGCAGTGCGAGTCGCTAGTGCAAGTGGTGACTCCTTACCATGCAAGCCTCGAAGGAATTCGGGAGGCTGTCACTCCAATCAGGTGAGTTTAATTTTTGAGCCGCTTTGCTGCTACAGATGACTCATCAATATACCTCCTCAATTTTCACTGGGGATGATCAATTCCGTTCAATTGAAGGTCTGTCACCTCCACACCTCGGCATCGTTTTTGCTGTGTGCAATACATGTTGCTTGGCTGCGTACTTGCAGGCCAATACGAAAACACTACTGTGATGGCTAACTTACAGTGCATCCAAGAAATAGCACTGGTACTGCCAAAAATTACCACAAAATTGACCCATTGCACAGTACCATTCCAGAGGTACGAATTCCAGAGTTGGACCCTCCCCGAGGCGGGGCCCCCACGATTACTACATAAAAGTCCTTCAACGTCCTTGATTGCGCATCGGCGCATTTCAAGTCGTAGGCAAAGGAGCTGTAGGACTGTTTGCGTAGACTGTCTGCGTCGCCACACCTGAAACTCAATTCGAAAATGAGGAAACGAATTGAATATTCCAATTCAGTAATTATTTGGCCTTGGCAAGGCAATGCAGGGCGCGCAGTCCTCGCAGAAGCGGACCATTGCGCTGGTGAGCGACCCAAAACCTGTGCCTGCAGACAACAGAGATTCAATCATGTCCGCAATGATGAGAATCTCCATCAGGTGAACATTGACGACACGCTTCTCTCTGGTTCCTCCACCCTCAATCTGTAAATTGAGCAAGGGGGTTCAATTATCCGCCAAGCCTAGTAACTAAGAAGACCTTTGACTGGTTGGAATTCGATAATTGTGGACCGTTTCTGCCTGGAGAATCGGGGCCCATGTCTTCACTTTGCTAAGGTACACAACGCCAACGTCAAGCCTTACCGACGGCGGCCTCCCACTCAACCTGTCGAATTCGGCCTGCCTGTCAACTTGCTCATGCACAGCATAGAACTTGCGTCACGGGCTCAAACTGCAACGACAATAATTTTTATTTTACAGATTCATTGGAGACTCCAAAGGCCTCTTGTATTGTACAGACAGAAACACTTTGGAAAACCAAAGTGGCAAGAAAAAAAAAAAAAAAGGCAACCAATATCTATAGGTGGTCAATCTCTGAACCAACCAGTTTGTCGCCTGGTGAGATCAAACAAACGCCTGAACGCCTTGCCCGCTTGCATCACCCAAATTTACCCCACAACGCCGGCCCAAAAACAGCAAAGTGACAGAGGGAAAAAAAAGGGACACCCGACTTTGTCCACTTGCATTGGCAAATGGATGCCTCCCGACAAAGGCCTTTCAATTTCATCTCCTCCCGCTCGACCGGTCATGGCCTCGTGTAGCCATGTATTCAACTGCATTTTGCACTGCATCGCGGTCAGCATTGGACGTCTGCAATCTGGGGGGATTCAAGACATACGCTTTGAGTCCATTACTGCTCTTCCCTGGAGGTACCTTTCCTCTTCCTCATGATACTCATCACTGCACCCGCAGTCGCAGAAGCGCAGACCTGCGCTTAATGGTGCGAGCTCTGGAGTTGATAACCTGCCGATTTCCGGGGTATCTGGTGGAGTGAGCAGCATTGACTGTCTTGATGTCGAGCTCTTTGATGATCGTTTGCTGCTCCCACTTGTGGTCGACCTGGAGCTTGAATCCTTCTTGTCGGATCTCCTGCTGCTGGAAGAAGTTTCGCTTCGGCGTTCTTCACTCCTCCTAGACGATTGCTCATATCGTCGACCTTCTTCGGTGGAGTAGTAGTACTGCGTTGATCTGGGGATCCGGTAAGGGTCGTCCTCCCGATACGAGCCGGCGTCATGTATGTACGCTCCAGTCTCGTGAGAATACCCGTGCTGCACCCGGCGAGGGGCATGAGGACGAGTGTCCAGGGTTCGTGGGCGCTCTCGAGTGGAGCTCTGCAGTGGTTGCCGGTGGTCATATTGGTGGTCATATTGGTAATCATGGGGATACGTCTGCGCCTCGTGGTACTGGTGGTACGAGTACGCCATTGCGATGAAGTACAAGCTGACACTTGTAACTTCCGGGGAGGCCGTGACGTTCGACGAGTGAAGACGTCAGGACCAGCAATGCTGGGAAGGTCACAAAGTACTGCGGCGGAAAGGGGGCAGCAAGCGTGGTTGATATTGAGTGGAAGTCGGGCAGGATATGTTCTGGATGTTCTCCTGATGGATTCTAGTGAATCTTGAAAGCCAATTGTTAAATTTGGATGAAATTGTCCAAGTCGCTTTGGTTTTGGTATGAATATGGGAAGAAGAGAAGCAAGGGTGGGTGGTTGAGGTGAGGGAAGGGGTGGTTTATATGCCCTGGGGGGAGTTTTGTCGCTGGCTCGCCCGACCCACTTTTTCCGTCGCCCTTCTGCCTGCGCCTGCACCCACACCCCAGGTCACAACTGCACCCGCGCTTGTGGCACCCCTGCCTGTCGATACCCATACTCCCTCTTTGTGGTTTCGCACACCTCTCCACGCCCTTTTGCGCATTCGAGCCATCTAGCTATCTCTCCATCACCCCTCGTACTCCTCAACTGCATCCCCTTGATGCCATTCCCTTTCTGCGTTCCCCTTGCTGCGTTCCTATCGACTCCTTCGAGCTAATTCCCAGATCACTACTGTATGTCCTTGTCGTACTCCCTGCTACTCCCCTAGATCAAGTTACTGCTACATGTCGAACCACCCCCCACACATACCAAGGTCTCATGCAGCCTTCTTCATGACGCTGCCATGGTGACACGGCACCCTCAAGTCTTTGCATGGCGTGTTGAGCTTACGAAGCTTTCGTATCATACTGGAAGCCCAAGGGAAACCTACGATTATTTTGGCACGCCATCAGGCCCGATAAACCTTTTGACAGTTCATGACATCCTTGATACTCTGTTGAACCAAGGGCGTCATAGGTCGGCGTGGATTACTTACTCCTTCCTCCTAACCTGTCATACAACGCGCATATTAGGGGATATCGAGTCCCGATACCCAAGTTAGCCAGTTACTTTCTTTTGCTGCTGCCACTGTCATTGGCAAGAGTCACTCCGCACAGAATTGCACCTCCATGCCTTTTCCCATTTTAAAGATACATGTACCACACAGGCGGAATCTCTTCGTATAGATCCGAGGTTACAGAAACACAAGCAAAAAGCCGTGAGGCTTACAGTGTCGCCATCGATCGGTACCAGGGGAATATTTCCACCAACGAGTGTATATGAGGAACTTGAGCTTACTTTTGTGAGCCTGACATCCGAAGGTGTCGATTTGGAAAGAGTTGAGCTGCATATTTCTTCGTCACGAATGATGTACAAGAACTTCGGGACTCCAATATTATCGGTGCCAAGGATCTGGCACTCCCGAGCATAGGTGACCTTTGGCATTCGATCCTGTCAGGTTCTACAAGCTTAACCCGAACTGAATACCCATGATTCCGGATACCGAATTAATTCAAGCTAGAGAAGTCCTCGATATCTAGCAGAGTTCATTGGCATAGTATCCCAATTTCAGACGTGCAATTACCATCGTTGATAGAGGGAGTGGGTGATCATCAGCTTGCTGACATAATACCAATATGTATCGACCAGATCCACACTCAAGGCTGTTTGTTGCTCGAAATTCGGCATGCAACTGTGACTATTACGAGCCCCACCAATCTCCCCATCGTTCTCCTATGAAGGATCAAGCCCATATGTGTGTTTTTTTTTCATGTATATCCGATTCAGATAAGAACAAGGGGGCATAGTCTTGGTTCGCCCGGCCTCGCCGACTCCGGCCTTGCATGCAAACATCGCAGATGGACTTTATTGTTTTTTGTTTTCTTTTTTTTTTCTTAACAATTACAAGGCAAACAGAAAAAAATGATAACGGCAAGACATTATTCCTTTTTTTCAGCACCAATGCCAAAAATCTAGCCTCCGCTACCGCGGTCATCATGCTCCCAGGCATTATATACCCTAATCATATAGGATTGCACCCAACTTTGCTGGTCAAAGAATCAGTTGCCAGTTGAACGGAGAGAGAATAATGTCTTTGCGAATGAAGCCCCACAAATGTCTACTGCTGAGATTATTGCACGTTTTCTTCGCCATGCACCAGGGGAAGTTAATGGTTTATGAGGAGGTCGGAAAGCTGCCTAAGCTAGCTACGACGCTATGAACGCCGCGGTCCTCCAACCAACTCGACTGATTGTCGATATCAGTAGACAGAATGGGAACTGACATCATGAGTCATACGACTAGCATCAGTGGTTTAGTGGTAAAATCCATCGTTGCCATTCAACGAATTGATTCGATGGGCCCCGTGTTCGATTCACGGCTGATGCAATCAACTTTATCTTTTTGGATTTTGTTCCTTTTGTCTCATAATCATGGCACCGGGAAGAAAAACCCTTGGTTTATGGTACAGAACTTCTGCAGTAACTATTACTCCACTCCCCTCAAGACCGGCACATTCTTGACATCGTTGGTCCAGGGGAAAGCACCCTCAAGTATATGTAAGGCCTGTTCGTGTTTACCTCAAATGATGCATACCACTGACGGACTTTAAAGGTTATAAAGAGACAAAAAGTCAAGCCTGAAAGTCGCCAGGTGCAGTCGTGAACTTCTCTCATGCTCATCAAGGCCCCGCCGCGCCTCAGTCGGGACTGAGGGCCCGACGTGCCAAATGACCGGCGACAGAAGCGCGTTCCAGCTCAGCAAGAGCCCCAGACCCTCTCAGCAGTTCGTGGGGTCTTTGAAGCTATGAAATGACACAGAATATAGTGTAATTGCCCTTTGGATGCGTTGGTCTTTTGCGTTGCAGAAATCCTTCCAGGTCATGGCGACGCTGACAAAAGACCCGTAAGAACCCGAGGTCATATAGACCTTACGACAGGGTTCTCGCCATGCTCGAAGCTCATATCCTCGGGAATCAGATGGCTCTGGGCCGACTCCCCCCTGCGTAGCGCAATCATTTCCGCTATCTGGTCGAATCCCCTCTCAGTGGCAATATATTCGGGCATCTCGTTGGTAGCGACCACGTCAAACGATTCCGGCTTCTTAGTAGAGTGTGCTGCACTCAGGCAAAGGAAGTAGCACTCGCAAGGTCGCGAGATGTCGACGCCAGCCTCGAGCAGCACCTTAACGCACTTGGTATGCCCGTTGGCCACGGCGAGGTGCAACGGCGTGCAGTTCATCTTTCTACCTTCCAGGCTCTTGTCTACGGCATCATTAGCATGCCGTATGATGCACTTAAGGCACTTGTGGTGTCCGAACATGGCTGCTAGGTGTGCAGGGGTGAGGCCGAAGCCTAGCGCTTTAGCATCAGCCTTGGCCCCAAATTGCAGCAAAACCTCAACGGCATTAGAGTGTCCCTCTCTACACACCACATGCATCGGTGTTCGTCCGTCCTTGCACGCTGTCTCGATGGCCGCCCCATTACAGAGAAGCAAGCGGATCATGCTAGCATTTCCTCCACATGCTGCATGCCACAACACGGAGAGGCCGCGTTTGTCTGGCTTGGCTGCAGATCCCGGGTCCAGATCGAGTATGGTCTTGGCCATCGCAATGTTACCCATGGCGCAGGCGCGATGTAGAGGGGTCTCTCCCTGGTAGTTATGTGCCTGCAACAGCTGCTTTAACTTGTCGGGCGCGATCAGCAAACCATTCTGGTAAAGGTCACCAAGGAGGAGCCTGATGATGTTGGTCTTGTTGTCCTGCGCTCCATACGCTGCCGCAAAGTGTAGCGGCGTCTCCTGTGTTGGGCTGAGCTGGAGACCGGCAATTCTCTCGACGACGATCTGGCTGATTGGTGTTCGGTTTCGGTTTGAGTGCAAAATAGAAAAATTTGCGAGGATGACATTCGATCCGGATAATCCAGATTCAGCCGTTGTCATGGCGTGGCGCAGTAGCCCGACCTGCACAGGTCTCCAGCGCATGGCTGCAAAGTGGTAGAAGCTCAGTCCACCGTCCCCTTTCATATTTTGTAGTTGACTTCCGTGCATATCCTCAGATATGTAGCGGTCAAAGAGCTTAAGACTCCCGACCATGAAGGCCAGGTGCAGCTCGCTGAACCAGGGCAGGTGTTTTTGGGATTCGTGCACAATCTGGCGCAATCCATCCTCGCTTGCACGATTAATTCCCTCAAGAAATCCCGCGGCGTCAATAACACCAAGCCAGCCAACGAGCTCAGGCAACACTGTCTTTGCCGCTGCGCGTACAACCCGGTTTATCTCTTGTAGCGGCCAATAGCGACTTCCAGTCCTGACTTTGAAAAAGGGCTGCTCAACGGAGACGCTCGTTTCGAATGAGTCGACGATAGAACAGCTCGCCAAAATTTCCTGAACGTCCGTGTAGTGAGGCGCATCGCTGTCGTTAACCTGCATATCATTCAACTCGTAACGTCGGATTGATCCAAGCAGTCTGGACATGTCACTACTTGCTCGCTCGGCATGCGCTTCTTGAGCAGGGACGGCTGATAACGCTTGGTTTTCTTGAGGTCCTGATACCTCAGGACCTAGGCTGGGCAAAGGTTGGATATCGATACCGGGTTGAATAGACGTCTTGACATTGTCTTCGGGCTGAAAAATCTCAGTGCCATCTATCTCGAACTTTTGAACAAATTCAAGAAGTACAAACGGTCTCCCGTAACGCGTGGTTAGTCTAGTCTGAGCCATTGTGCCTATAGGACCGGGTTTCCACTCCTGTCGAGGCATCACCGAGTGTCCAAGGGCATCAACCAGCTCCTCGTACACATTCCACAAGCTGCAAGAAACATCATGGCTCTGTATGCACCACGGCACCCATCCATGGCCGACTTTGGTGAGCCCGACAAAGACGTCCAGGCAAGATTTCCGAGCAGAGTCAGAGAAACGTATCGCGGCGACGGTAGTGTTTAGCGGACCAACCGGTCTTGGGGTCAGCACGAAGGAAGCAGGATCCCAAGATTCGGGAGGCAGAGCTTGTTCGACAAATGTGATACGATCATCACAGGAGCCCAGGCCTTTTTCAAGAGCCACAATAAAATCGGGCAATATCTCTCTTGGCTTTTGCTTAACGTAGATTGGACAATAGTCGGAGTCAGGGAGGTCCAAGTAGTATGTTCTAGGATCTCGCAAGTGGTATACCCTGTCGATATTGATTCGTGCATACTGGTCACCCCAGAGGTTGCGGAGCAGGATGACTGGACATAGGAACTCTCCATTCTCGATGACAGAACACTCCAAAAAGGCAAAATAGCCATCCGGAGGAAGAGGGTCTGCAGAAGTCACGACGAAATCCTGCGGTAGGTACCGCGTCACGTCCTCGCGATACTCTGGCACTGACAAAAGAAACACCTTGAGACGCAGACCCTGGTTAGTCATGCCCATGGGGACACTGTCCGAAGTCTGAAGCGGAGGAAGGCATCGTATAGTCTGCGTATTGGCGAATGCGGCTGGCGAGGATGCCAAAAGACCGTGAAGAGGGTTGTTGCTACCGGGCTGGGCCGCCCAAGCGAAGATGGAGTGGTCATCAGTCTCTCGCATAATCTCCTCTTGGAGACGTATAAAGGCTTTTTTTTTATCTTGTTAGTCCATCACCCGTTTTCAATTTGGTGAGATGAGACTTGCCACGCGTGCCTCCCTCACCATACAACAGAGGCATATTGACACTAAAGATACCCATCAGGCAATATGCCATGTCCTCACGCCGTGTCGTTTTGCGATTGACGGCCCATCTGCCACAGCCTCTTCGGTTAGCGTCCGAGACACGTTGATCGGACCAGACACCTACAAGTAATGGCTCTAAAAACTGACCTCATACGGTTGGCAACGCTAATTTCGTCGAGATTGATGTTACCCCTGAGGACCCTTCCATCCACGCCCGTGATGTTCGCCAAAAGTTCGCAAAATTCAGACGACGACTTCTTCCCAACTTCATTCCAGTCAGAAGAGCAAAAGACCATCTCACGTGGTGCTATCAGCTCTTGCAGTGTCCAGCCACGAGTGAACCAGCGACTGTCTCTGAGCTGCCTGCTCGGGACATCTTCCAGGTAAGCAAAGCAGAGCGCAGCATCGCGGTACCAGGCAAACATGGAGTTGATTGCCTCTGAAAGCTCGGCACTGCTCGTCTTGTCGATGCAGCACGTGTCTACCCATAGGTAGCGGAGGCCATGGGAGCGCGCGTAGTTGGATGCGGTCTTGATCTTGATGTAGCCCGACATTGCAACGATAGTCGTCACATCCGATGACTTCAACGAGCTGGAATGTGATCCGCTAAGGTCTCGTACCTTGCGGTTCCTATCTGTCGTGAGAAACTGCATATCCTGGTAGCTGACTTCCTCAGTGCCCCATGTGTGCGAGAGAATTGCGTATTGCGGTATCTCATCGTCGTAAAACTCGACGACCTCGACTGTGTTTGTGTCAATCAGACGCATTTGGGCCACGGCATCTGGGTTCAAAGCCCAGAATCGTTGGGAAGAGGTAGGTGAGGTGTTATGTCTGGCCACTTGCATGTTTCCGAGATAATCCAGAACAGTACGCGGGGCAGTACCTATAATACGGCCACATTGATTGGCTCCCCATGAAAGCTGACATCTAGGGTAGCATTTAGGTTGTGGCGAGAGTTCCATTCTACTGTAGAAATACTCCTGGACCCCAAGAATTTTCTTTTCTTCTTTTACTTCAATTCCGATATCTTGCGAGTCACAGAAAGCAATCTTCAGCTTGTAATTGCCATGTCGCGCCTCCATTGGGCCTTGACTTTGTCCAGCAGCCCAGGGTCGGCAAACAAGTCAACTGCAGTTCCCGCCATGGCCTTCCCAACTCTTATGGCCCTGTCAAAAGCTGCCTCTGTAGATGATGCCTTTTCGAAATCTGGACTGTGGGGAGGACCTCCTTTTGGCCCGGGAGGAATTGCAAAGCTGGCATTCAGGCTAGGCATGCAATAACTGATGTCTCCTTGATCAGTACTCGCCTTAACAAAAGTGAGCTGACCGTCCGGGGGTATACGCGGCCCTGGCATGTCAGGCAACGCCTCCCAGTATTTGGTGTAGGATGCTGCCATAACACGGTTCGGCACATGATCCTTGTATCCTGGAGTCGCCTTGATCTCCAGACTTGCACCCGTGGCCTCGGCGCCCGCGCGGAAACAAGCCTCGACCTTGCGCTGCAGCTCTTGTAGCCTGGAGGCGCTGGTGGCTCTGAGAACTGCCTTGCCTGCAGCAAAAGCATGGATAACATTTGGTGCGTTGCCGCCGTTGGTAATCTGCAGCCCTATGACATCTCCAGGCTGTGTCTGCTGGCGGAGGGCCGAGATGGCATTGTATGCGATTATGAATGCGTCCAATGCGTTGATACCGAGCCAAGGGCTATTGGCACCATGCGCTGCACGCCCATGATATTCCACCTCTAACTTGGAAAATGCTGTAGTTCTGACCATTGGGCTGTTGTTGACGATGCTGGGGTGAGAAATGAGGGAGGCATCGACGCCTGTGTAGGCTCCTGCTTTAAGAAGCTTTATCTTGCCACCACCACCTTCCTCTGCAGGAGTCCCTATGATCACGACCTTTCCTGGAAGGTGGGACCTACGCATGACTTCGGCTGTTGCCAGACCGGCAGCAACGGAAGCTATGGCTATGAGATTATGTCCACATGCATGACCAAGGCCTGGCAAGGCATCTGTTTGTCATTGATGTCAGTGTCGAATTATTTGGCATACTTCGAGGAATGGAAGCACTTCTTGAATTATACCTACCCATCTCAGCATTGAAGGCAATAACTGGTCCGGGACTTTGAGAGTTATAAACAGCAGTCCAGGCAGTCTCAATTCCATAGGCTGACTTGGTGACTTGCCAGCCTTCTTGCTGCTGCATGAAGCCAGTCAAGGCATTGTGTGTCTTGTGCTCCTCGTAACCCAGCTCAGGGTGGTCGTGGATATACTTGTTCAAAGACCATAGATTTGCTTTCAGTGGCGTCAGTGCTTTCTCGATAGTGGAGATTCTGCACTTTAAACCTTTGTTGTCGGTTGTGTCGTTTATTTCATTACAGCAATGGCTTTCAGGCGCATCAACCCAGACGAAGCCGTCAATTTCTTCCATAGCCTGCCTCATTAGAAGAAGCCCGTTGATAGTGGGCCGACGCTCTTTCGGTTGGAAATTCTCGGGTTTGGCTCGAATGCCAAGATCTTCAAAGTGTTTTATCAACTGTGACTTTGTGATTATCTTGTGATGTTTAGATTAGGCTTCAAAAACCGTACGAATTTCATCTGAGCAATCACGAATCCATCCATGGTGCTACGGTCCCCACTCCCACTGGGCTGCATGGCTATCGTTTAGTGGTTGCAGCGGCACACTCGGCTGGAAGCTGCGGGGTTCAGGCCTTGAAAACCCCTGGAGTTGTTGCCGATAGCATCCGGTTGGGTAAGTCCTCCATTAGCCAACCTCAAAATAGCAGTAAACCCAAGCCGTCAACAAGGGGTGCGTTTCAAAGGAACTTGTGCCTTATTACTTCATATTTGCACCATCCCACACAGCAACGCGCAAACCTTCAAAAATGCCAGCCGAAAAACAAAATGTAACCACGACTTTGAATTACTGGGATGACCCCGGGGATGGGTCCAAACCTACTCCTATTTATATAGGTAAAGGACGCATCACCAACGAACGGCCGCACCGCGCACATCCCTTCGTTATACACGACATCACTGGCGACGAGGACAAGTACACCCTCGACGGCAATGGATTCCAGTACTGCCGCCATGAGAGTCAGGACAAGGATTTCACCGATGATGCCAACATAAAGTCGGTCTACTACCGCGAGTGCGAGGAGCTGCTCAAGTCCATCACCGGCGCCGAGAGCGTCCGCGTCTTCAACCACAAGGTACGCCGGGGACCTACGCAGTGGCACCACCTGGGGCTTCAGAACCTCAAGAATCGCGGACCCGTCACAAAGACCCACGTCGACCAGTCGTACCACGGCGCCGAGCTCAGGCTGCGCTGGGAGTTTCCCGATGACGCCGACGAGCTGGTCAAGCACCGGTACCAAATCATCAACGTCTGGCGGCCCATAGAGACGATACGCAAGGACCCAATCGCGGTGGCGGACTCTTCCACGGTCCCAGACCAAGATCTGGTCGCGGCCATCATGGTCGAGGACGACTTTGAGGGGGAGCAGTGGGTGGTTCGCCACAACCCGGAGCACCGCTGGCACTACAAGCGGTCCATGACGCCACAGGATGTGCTGCTCATAAAGTGTTTCGACTCGGACACGACAGGCGTGGCGCGGAGAGCACTGCACTCGGCGTTTGAGGATCCGAGCACCGCGCATCTGGACAGTCGGCAGAGCATCGAGGTCCGGTGTCTGGTTTGCTACGGTTGATTTGAGAAAATGCAAGAGGGGGCAAAAATGCAGGTCAGGTTGGGCTTGTGTTTCTACAGTAATCCCACCGTGCAGGCAGTACTCCGTTACGTGGGGTTGTTGCCAAAAAAAAAAGGTGCATACGAGGTGGAGGTAGTGATGAGGTTGGATGCTTTCCGCCAAGCCGTGCCAGCGTGAGGGGTTTCGGAGATAAACCCAATCAGAGGTTGACGGACGGGTAGGTCTGTCCGCCATCTGCCGAAGTGGCGATGCATTTAATAGGGATACTAACCGCTGCAACCCAAGACGGAAGGTAGATTGCAAAGTGCAGAAATAAAAAGAGCGCATATCAGGCGGGATATTGTGAATGGGAAAGCTTCCGAGATGTGACATAGGTATGCATGCGTCTTTGTTTCTTGTTGCGTTCCTCCCAATCTATCTCATGTGAGTAAGACATAGTGCACATAAAAAGAAACGGGGACTTATCGTGGGGAGTGGAGGAAGCGGGGGTCCCAAGAAATTAGTCCTGAGCATACAATTCGTCAGAAACTAAAGCGCCTCTGTGCAGTACCTGGCAACAGCTCTTGGCTAGTTGCAGGTACTCACTCGGTAAGGAAGGAAGGATAAATGGATGTAGACTCGAGTGGGTGGGTGGATATGGAGGCATATATAAGCGAATGCCCCTCTATGATCTCCAAACACCCTGGAATCTTACATGAACACTGTCCTTTCATTCACCTGCCGATAACATATTATTATTCATACACATACTTGGACTTGACAGCCAAACTCTAAATTAACAAAAAAAAGAAAAAGAAAAAAAAACCCCCCCCATCATGGTTGTCAACACTGATATGCCCGAGACAGTCGAGTGGCAGGGCAAGCAGGTGCCTGTCTGGCCCATGCAGACCATCGACTATGGTCGTCTTCTCTCCCAGGACACTGCTGAAATTGAAAAGGTGCTCAATGCCTGCTTGGAGGAGGGTTACTTTTACCTTGACCTCAAGGGAATTGATGGCAGGAGGATGCTTGCCGACCAAAAGGAGACCCTCGATCTCATGCATCGCTTCTTTGAGATGCCCATTGAGGCCAAGAACGAGTTTGGGTTGATCTCATCTCACTTGGGGTTGGTTTTTTTTTTCCTTTCTTTTTTCTTGACAAAGAAGTCAATTCTCAAAACAGTCTTATCACAAGCCATATACTGACTTTACTCCTGTAATGGCTCAATAGCTATGAGCCAGTCGGAAGCCGCACCGGAGCCAGGGCCGGCAGCAAGGATGGCTATGAGATGCTCAAGGTCTCGCGGGACGAGATCCAGAGGGACAGTCCCAAGATCCCCAACGCCATCAAGACCAGCAGCGACATGAAGATACTGGAGAACTCCATTGGCAGCTGTAACACCATCACCAAGGTCATCCTGTCGGCTCTGTCCACCGGCATGAACCTGACTGGCGCCTCGCGCTTTGAGATGTCTCACCGTAACGAGAGGCCTTCGACTACGACTGTAAGTTGTTGCGCCTGCGTGCAGATATTGAGACTTCTTTTTGGTAATCTTTATCAACCTGCTGACAAAAAGACACACCGCTCTAGCTCTCAATGATGCACTACCTCCCTTCGGACTCCCTGGACGAAAACAGCATGGGTCACCAGAAGCACACCGATATCAGCTCCCTCACTCTCCTCTTCTCGGAGCAGTGGGGTCTGCAGATCCGACCTCCGGGAGTCTGCGGCGCGCGCGAGATGGGCTTCGTGGCGCCCAAGCCTGGCTGTGCCTTTGTGCACGTCGGCGACTCGCTCCGGTTCGCCAGCGGCATGAAGATGCAGTCGTGCATTCACCGCGTCGTGCCCTTTGACCCGTCGGAGCACCGCTACTCCATTGCTTACTTCCTCCGCGCCGAGGACGACACCATGTTCCAGGACTCGGAGGGCCGCTTCATCACGGCCGGCCAGTGGCACGACGAGAAGTTCAAGGCCTTCACCGACCCCGAGCTCTGGCAGGCTATGGCTCCCAAGTCCATGATCCTGGGTGGTATGAAGGAGGATGGCGAGGACGAACCCGTCGCCAAGGAGGCGCCCGTCCCCGTCGCTGCTGCCCTGGCTGTGGCTCCTGAAGTCAGCGCTCAGGCTTAACCGAAATCCAGCTTCTTTTTTGTTCTTCTGTTCTGTCTTATCCACATATCTCTAGTTCTAGTTGGAAATGTCATTTTGTACTCCAGTCAATATTTGTTTTTATTACTTTTGTTCTGCAGGGCATGAATATGTCTTTGTTAGCTGTTTATGATGATATACAAATCATGACTTTTGTCCAATACTTCGTAGAATTCATCTGGCATAAACGCGTTATTCTCATCTTGAGCTTGGTCGATGGCATGTCGCGGTTGTTATATCCCTCAAGCCAATGTCCAACAGCCACTTCAAACGCTCATCTTGTCAGAGGCTGGCGCGGGCACCAGGTCCTGCTTCTTGACGAGCCGCAGGCCCCCGACCCCCACGAGAAGCCCAGCCGCAACAAGCACCAAACCGAGAGTAACCAAAGCGCCAATGACACCGGCAACAGGCTTGGTGATACCATCATCACTGCCACCCGAAGCAGCCCCAACCGCACCCGCAGTCCCGGTCGCATCAGCAGCGCAACCAGCAGACGCGGGCCCGCACAGCTCACACCAGCGTGCCGTGTCCACGACCGCAACCTTGGCCATCTCGCTCTGGAAAGCCGACCAGGACATCAGGGTCTCACCGTTACCAAACAGCGGGTAAGCCTTGAGCGGCCTGTCGGCCGACGCGGAGCCGTTGACGAAGCGGAAGCGCACGCTCACGTCATCCGGGCTGACGACGGCTTTTCCACCTGCCGCGGCAGAAGACGAGACGGACGCGTTGGTGACGAGCTCAAACGCCATGCTGCTGGCGTAGTCGACGATGCCGGTGAAGTCGGCGCTCACCTCGTGCAGGCCCACCAGGCCGAAGAAGGAGGAGAAGGTAGCGTAGGCGCCGAACTGCACGTCGACGAGCGGCGACGACGCGGGCTTCTGCAGCGTCGCGTTCAGGGACCGCAGGGCCTGGCCGGCCAGGGTGGCGCCGGCGATGGCGCGCACGGGCTCAGAGGCGTTGAAGGCCAGGTTCCACTCGAGCTGGTTGGCGCGGGTCGAGAGCTGGTGGAGGACCGAGTCGGTCATCAGGTTGCGGCCTGGGTAGGATGCGTTGTGGATCTGGGCGACGTTGATGAGGTCGTAGACTGGTTTTGTGATTCTCTTTTTTTTAGTGAGGCAGTTTACAACGGCGGGAGTAGTCAAGAGAACATAGACTCACTAGCATAGCCGTTCTTAAAGTTGACTGCGTCGGCCTTGAACGTGCGGTTGATGGCAGGCATCAGGCCCTGGTAGAAGCCACGGGTACTCTCGAGGGTGTCGAGGTAGTCGCGGCTGGCAAGGTACGAGTTGGAGCTGGCAACGGCCTTTGCGCAACCGCTGCCGGACTGGAGCCAGGCGTCATTCTCAGCACCGCTCGGCGTGGCGGCAGTGGTGAGGGAGTTGACGGGGATGTACTGGTAGCCACCGAGCACCGACTGCACCGTCTCGCCGTCGGCCAGGACCTGGACGTCAGCCGTGGTAGGCGGGTAGAGCCCCTGAAGGAAGGCCTGGCCGCTGTTCTGCAGCACGACGTCAACGGGGCTGACGACGTTGAGCTGCGAGTTGACGGCGATATCCGACGAGATGCCGTCGATGCGACTGGTGGCGTTGCTGGCGACATAAAGCGACCGGTAGTACTCGCCCGAGCTGTGAACCTGCTCGGCACCTAGCGCCGTCAGCTTGGTAGGCGGAGTGGACTTTGCTGTGCGGTCTCCATGGCGGTGGAAGACGTAGACGCCCAACACCGTCTCGGCCGAGACCAGGGTGGGAAGCAGCAGTCCCAAAAGGGCAGACAGCTGAGCCTTGGTCTTGAGCTGCATTGTTCAAGTTAGTCACTGTTGGGACTCTCGACTAGGATAGGAGAGATGTAAACGAGCAAAAAGTTAACTTTGCAACGTCAAGAGACTTTTCCCAAGAACAAATGCAAGTCTGAAAAAAAGGCTCGAGGTGTGGTGAGTAAACTCAAAGCGGACGACAAGGAGGGCTTGGCGGCGGCTTTAATAGTATTTTGCACTGATTTATTACCTGGTGTCCACTTACCTAGACTAAACCTCTATTGAGTATTCACCCGTTCTGCATCTCGGATTGGTCTGGACGCCTAGGATGCCCGTTAACCCTGCAAAACCTATGCATCTGTCCTGATTTTACTACTGCGGTTTGTTTAGTGACTCCGCACAAGGAGATGGATATTCCAATCCGAGTCAGCCAGTGGTTGTGAGGCGATAGCGGCCGAGAATTCCGGAAAAAGACAAAATTCGAAGAAAAAGTAGACAGAAAGAAATGGATCATCCCCCATCGTGAGTTGACAGGCACCTTGATAAGGACGATCTTAGACGGAAACCCCACCGGTATCGTAAACGAACACCCAATCGTGGGTTTGACTCGGCCCCAACCGTCCATCTGTGATGGGTCTGCTTATTCCTCACAGTGTTTGTGTGTCATAATATCCAGTACTACATAGTCCAGTCCAGCTTGCCGGGGGGTTAAAAGTCCGCGGACTATCCCCGACAACCGACAAAAAGCCCACAAAGGCCCGAACCACATCCGGTAAGCATCGCAAATAGTATCTGCGTTATTTGATCGTGATACCGTATATTTGAAGTTGACTGTGATCAAATCCAGCCCCCGTTCTAAGTTGCGCGAAAGGTAAAGGTAGTTCCGTTCCTGGGGCCATATACAAATTTTCATGAAATAAAGATTAAAAGCACAATAAATCAAAGCTTCGATTTCCTTCCAGATTTGACATGCTTGGAGAACTCTCCATTGAGGATAAAATCGGGGTAGCGCATGCCCGGATCCAGACCGACACCCGCGTTGGTACCTCTCCAGGCGGCACCATCGACCACCAGGCAGTGCCCGTTGACGTAGTTACCCGCCTCGCTGAAGAGGAAGATGGTCGCATCGCCAATGTCGCGTTTGGTTCCCCAGCGGCCAGTCGGGACCGCACCCCCGCCCAACTTCGGGTCCTTGTTGACTTCGCCGCTGGACAGGCGCTCCATGCCCTCGGTTCCCTCAATACCACCGGGGGAGATGACGTTGCTCGTGATCCCGAAGGGGCCGTACTCGAGCGCCACCGATGCCATGAGGCTATCGACACCCGCCTTTGCCGCCGAGACGTGCGCCTGGAGCGGTACGCCGGTGTAGTGGAAGGTCGCCGAGACGTAGATGATGCGCCCTCCCGTCTGCCCCGTCGGGCTGGGGTTCGGGTTCCGCGACGCCGAGGCCATGAGGTGCGGCACCGTCGCCTTGATAGTGTTGAAGGTTCCTATGGTGTCGATGTCAATGACCGACTTGAACCCGTTGGGCGTCAGGGCCGAGATGGGCGCCACAAAGTTGCCCGCCGCTCCGGCTATGACAAAGTCGATGGCGCCCAGCTCGCTCACGCAGCGGTCTGCCGCCTTTTTAAGGTCCTCAAACTGTAATTTGTGCGTCAGCTCAAATATCCCTTGGAATGGTGAGGAATTTCTTATAAACCGACCTTTCTGACGTCGACAGCTCCAATGCCAATGACCTTGGCCCCTGGTCGAACCTGAGCGATTTCCCTAGCAACCCTCTCAGTCTTCTCAACGTTGCGGCCGATAATACAGGCATTGGCTCCGAGGTGAACGATGGCTTTTGTTTGAGCACTGCAGATGTCGCCGGCGCCACCAGTCACAAAGATTACTCGGTCCTCTGTTCACTTTTTGTTAGTCCTGATATGTATACTACTCGCCCATCTAGTACGGTGGCGTCAAGAATATTAGAATTGAGTCGAGGCCTACTAAAAAGGCCGTCCTTCCATACGGCGCTCATGTATTCTGTTGCCATGGTCGTAGTTGGTTGGCTTCGGGTGAAGCGCCTCAAATTGCCAAATTCAAATAAATGGCTGTACCGGTATGTCGGATTGGTAACGACCTGATTTAGTCCAGCAGATGGAGGAGATACGGAATTATTTGACCGAGAGAAAACTAGCAGATGGCAAGGTAATTTGAAATAACATTCATAATATCGTACCTCGAGAGCTAGAAATTTTTATAAGCTTACTTTCTTCCGTCCTCTGCTTTTAACAAGACAGATGAATCCGAGCACACCCATGTCCTTCATGAACTGCAAGTCACAACGACAAGAAAGGCCCGGTTAACAAAGCGGATGACCCGAAACGTTCAAGCGAATTGCTGTCTAAAATGGGGGTGGTACCTCGGCAAGTGTGGGTCCGACGGAAGGCCGTTGAACCATGGAACTGGGTTGGTTTTTTTCCACTGTTGCCTGCCTCGCGAACAAGGCCACCATCCCACTGCGCTAGGCCCAGGCACCCCTCTCTACCATCTGTGGTATGTCCAATTTGCTGGCAGCAAGTGTGGGTGGGGCTACCTCAGCAACCGCTGAATCAATTTAGTTTGTTTGTCGCGTGCATCACGAACACAGTCGCGTTGGTCCCGACACCTGCCACTATCGCTGTTTGTCAGTTGCATAATCCTAATTATCGTTTTTAGCTCTCAATGCTCTCAAATTTTAACAGCAAGACAGCCATTATTGGGTCGCGGGAGGAAACTTTTTTTTTTCTTTTTGGCTTGTAACAGCTGTGAAATAGTTCGAATCAATCATCGCGCTTTACGACTTTGACTAGCGCCACGCAACAAAAGACCGTCGTGACGTGTGATTAATTGCTTGGGGTCAACCTCTGCTCCCTAAAGTCACCCACTAGCTATCTGGTCTAGACAAGCGATAGGAGCTGTATAATTCTCGAGACCGCCGACTGATACCTCTGGCCTCTTGAACATTAAATGGACGATCACGATGTGCCCCAGGCATCGACAGCAGCAAAGCCAAAGAGGCCTCTGTTCAAAAAGCGCAAGGTAAAGTCTGCCTCAAAACCAGCACCGAATGCCACAGCCTCGGCGGAGCAGGGCGATGGGATCTCAACCACAATCAATCTGGACGATGATGAGGACGACGATTTGGACCTATTCAAGCGATCCAAAGACTTTTTCCCCGTGTTCGTCAAGGACCAAGAGGAGGAACTGGCAGCAGAAACACACAAGTTAGAAGAATCAAATGATCGAAAACGTCGGAAAATCTCGTCATCGGCAGATTGCGCATCTCCAAAGTCTGATCTTTATGATGTATCAGAGGATGAGAAGGAGCGCATTCGCATGAGGTAAGGATAGAGTCCACTCTCTAGGTACTTATCGCGCGTGATAGAATAGTACTTTGGAGCTAGATGGACTAATATACTACTGAACAGGCGAGATGAGAGACCGCTCACCCCACCACCGACAAAAGACAAGTCATTATTGAATTCTTCTGGGCGGCGATCCGGCCAGCGCGACTTGGGCAAGAGCAAAGCAACCGCCTCCCCCACCAGCGCAACACCATCGAGACGTGCACCTGCGAGACCAGCACCGAGCAGCTCCATGGTTATATCTGACTCGGATGACGATTATGTCCCCAGACCCACGGCTAGCAGGAAGCCGCCAGCGGGGACCAAGGATCCCGTAGGGTCGCCGACTCGCACGGAGCAGCAGGCAAACAATACAACCCCGATAGAAATAGACGATGATCTCGAAGAAGTCGCGCCAGCTACCGACGGCCCGGATGACGACGACAATGAGTTTGCGCACTTTGTCGTGGCCGCACGGGAGCGTCGGGAAAACCAAAAAGCCGCCCGCTCGGCGGCCGAATCGGCCAGTGGCACAAAGCCAATCGAGGAACGGACCATCCAGATCTTTGTGACGTCAAGGCTTCCTCCGCCCCAGATGAAGCCAGTGGTCTTCAACACGGTGATGCGCAAACCTATCAAACTACTCCGGGACACGGCCGTGGCGTTCTCGGCTTCCAGAGGCCGGCCACTGACCGACGAGGAGGAAAAGGGAGCGTTCCTGGTGTGGAAGGACAGCCGGCTGTATAGCTCCTCTACGCTCATGTCGCTTGGCGTAGTACCGGACGCACACGGCTGCTTTTCAAAAACGGGTCCAGGAAATGTAAACGACGGCGTGACGGTCGACGGCCAGCTCCATTTTGAGTTGTTCACCGAGGAGATCTACGCCGAGTGGATGCAGCAGCTGGAAAGGCAACGGCAAAAAGATCTGTACCAGACGATATCCGACGACGAGGGCGAAATCGGCCGAAATCCTACCATCGATGGGCAGGACGAGGCCCAAGTGCAAGATGGCAGGAGTTCTGAAAAGATTCGCATCTTCCTGAAAGCCAAAAACCTTGAGCAGGTCAAGGCATCAGCGAGGGCTGATACGGGTATTAGTGAGCTTGTTGCCGCCTTTCGCAATGTACGCAAGATTCCTGCCGACAAGGAGGTCATCATCATGTTTGACGGAGACAAGCTCGCCGAGGGTGACACGGTTGGGGATGCGGGGATTGAAGACAAGGACGTTGTCGATGTGCTCATCAAATGACGGAACGAATGATGCATCTGGCGGTATGATTAGCCATATTTACCATGTGTTTGGCGCCAGAAAATGTTTTAACGAAATGATACCCAAATACGATGATCAGAAAATACATGCGCATCTCATCTGCACATTTGATCGCAAGTCCTGACGAAAGATGAACTCGAATATTTTGATGTGTCGATTGTCTGTAGATAGATAATATTACGCCCAAACCCACAAAAAAAAACATCATTACCGAAACCGAAACGCCATATACTCCGTCATTCCATGCATACCAGACATGCCTTTACCAAGCTCAGAACCTCTCCTTTTGCCGAGCGCTGATGGTCCTGAGGTTGCCGTAGACTTTGCTTGGGGGCTTGCCAAGAATCAGGTCCACAATGCTCTCCTGAGCCATCCTAACGTTTCTGAAGCTACCGAGAATGTGGATCTAGATTATCGCCGTCGAGTTAGCCCCTGTAAGGATCGAATGTCAAGCGACAGAGGGACTTTATCATAATATAAACGTACCTTGCTGTCTGCCAGCACGATACGTGTGCGAGACGCATTCTCGATTGCAAACTTTGTCTTTCCGTCCTTGCCAGCAATACGACCAACACCACGAGCCAAATGGTCGCCGGTCAGAGATTTGACATCCTTGACTAAATTTTGAGGGTTTTTGATTAGCGCTCGGTTATGGAATTTAAACAAAAGGCGCCGCAACTTACTTTCAAAGGTTTGAATATACAACTCTGGTACCCTGATCAGGGCAATAGCATCCTGGACTTCGAAACCCAGAGTGTATGCCTTTACAAAGTCCTCTATTGGCGCAAATTAAAATCCGACCGTCAGAACTATGTGCGCATCCGGAAAGGCATAAATTAGGGCGTACATACCTCCTTTCTGTAGTGATCCAGCTTCGGTTGTGTGCTCTGACGTCCTCAGTTCGACGGCCTTTGTCCTCGTGTTCACGCGCCTAAGAGTCGCAAAAATATCTCCGAATCAGCGCTTGCAATTTCAAAGCAGACCTCAGCTCCCCGCAGTAGCAAGAGCCCCCAGGCACTAGTTGACTTACACCTGCAGCTTCAAGTGCTCAACCAGCGCCTCATATATCTGCGTCCAGTCCTTCTTGAGTGGCGTCATCCGATGCGGCGGGATGGGCACCTTCCTGGTCTCCTTCATGACCGACGGCCCGTCGTCCTTTGCCGCAGCGAACTTTGGCCTCGACTCCTCATCGACCGCCATCTCTGTGTTCTCTTCGGTAGGGGCAGCGATGTCGCCAGCAGCCGGCAGCGTCTGATCCGTCGTGTCCAGCATAAATTCCTCGGCCTGGTCAGCCTCGGCCGCCATGCTGCCGCCTTCGGCAACATGGGTGACGGCTGCGCCATCTTCGATGGCCGCTGTGGGCTTGACCGCTGTCGGGGCGGGCATCGTATGCGGTCGACTTCGGTCCAATGTAGCTTCGAATGTGTTGCAGAAGATAAAGCAGTTGTCGCTAATATTTGCAGAGTCCAAATCAAATTTCAAGATTTGTTTTCCCCGTATTTGCGAAAATGTAGGTACGAAGCCAAACTAATTTGCTCTTGTCCCAGCGCGCTACTGTTTGCGCCCCTCTCCAGAATTTTGTGTTTTCTCGCCCAAACTTTTCCCCCCACCAATCCCGAAAATCCTTTATCGATAAGCCTGTCGTTTTTTTCGCAAACCCCTGTCGCCAATCCGGCTCCACCGGGAAATAAGCCAAGCAGGGTGCCCCCAGACACTTCAGCGCGTCATAACTTTGCAAGTTAGACGAGCTCTTCATGCGCTGTGGAACGGTTCATGACGATTTTTTGCTTACCCATAATTGCTCAAGTAACCTAATCAACAAACAAACAACAGGCTTTTCGGATGACCTTAAAGCTTACAGCTCATATTTCAAGCCTGATCTGATGGTGGTCACAGGCATTTGAAGTCTTTAACCGCCTATACAGGTTCATCTTCCCAGAAGCAAGCAAGGTTGTGCGCCCAGTAGAGTCCAGAACGAGCCGGAAAAAAACCCCAACGTCAAAGCTTCATTCAACATGACGATCCGCGACCACCATGCCTAGTACATCCAACCCCCAACTAGGCCGCCAGCTCTGGGCGGCCATCCGGGATTCTATCGACGTTTCCTCGGTTTGGGTTCGGTTTCCAGTCAGGACACAGGCTGCGAGATCTCGCGTCCACCCTCGATCGGAACAAGTGCTGAGGTCGCTACAACAATCGCCATTTTCCTCCGCCAAACGATCATTTCACACCTCCAACACGACACGGCAACGGACGACATCTACGATTTACATGAAGCATTCGCCAGCACATATCAAACGTAACTGCACATCGGGAAGCTTGCTGCTACTGGGCCTGGAAAGCCCAACGAGCCCTTCGACGCAAGCGACAGTCACAACATGCGCTGGAGCAGCTGCGGACTCGGTTCTGCTAGCCTCTGGCGGCAACTCCAAGGCGAGCATAAGTGCACTGGCGCGCCAAGCATGGCGCCGTAACATACATACTGGCCGGGGAGGTCACCCAACCCCCCGTAATGACCAGTCAAAAGCTGGCAATGACGATGTCAAGTCATCTACTGGAAAGGATGGCGTTTCTGCGACAGGTTCAAAAGACAGTACCAGCTCTGTCAAGTCATCAGATCAGGCAACTCCAAGGCCAGACGTCAAATCAGAAGTAAATCCAACGACACACGAGGAAACTCTGACGGAATCCATGTCAAAATATTTGCATATGCCCAAGATGCCTCACAGGCCGACCAAGGAAGAGCTCCTCGCCGCAGCTAACGGCTTCTTTCAGCGTCTCAAGGTTCGCTTCAAATGGTTATCCATTAGGAGTATGCGTCCGTACAACGCCGACGAGTGGGGCGCGTTTGTATCTTGGTTCATGCTGGGTCACCTGGTTTGGATCCTAGTTGGAACAACTACCTTTTTCTCGCTGATCATCTTGTTTGTGAATACGGTCTTTGCACAAGGTATGTTACCCATTATCGTTTACTGAGTGGAATGGCTGTATTCCGCCACATGGTCCAAGTCAAGCCTGAAACTAACATCAATCCTTCTAGAAACCCTGGCAAAATGGATCGGTGACTACCTTACCCAATCTGCCGGCGTGACTGTGGTATTCGAGTCTGCCATCGTGCCCAAATGGAAGGATGGCGTAATTACTTTCCGAAACGTCTTCGTTTCACGCAGACCGGGACAGAGCAAATCTTCTGTCAAGAAAGGCTCCTCGACAAGTGCTGCTGCTGTAGCCGCGGCTAGACAAACTCAGCCTTCAGAGGAGGACGACGGTAACTACACGCAATTTGACGTCACTATCAACACAGTAAACGTCACTTTATCGTTCTACAAGTGGTGGAACGGCACAGGACTCCTGAAGGACGTTGAGGTCAAAGGAGTCAGGGGAGTAATGGATCGGACATCGGTTCGCTGGTCAGACGGGCCGCATGATCCTTTTTCGTATCGGCACGTTCACCAACCCGGTGACTTCGAGATTGAGAATTTCAAGCTTGAAGATCTGCTACTCACCGTGCACCAGCCTGGCGGGTTCCGCCCTTTCCCGGTTAGCATATACTCCTGTGAGCTGCCTCAGCTCAGGAAACAATGGCTGTATTACGACTTTTTGAACGCGAATCATTGCTCAGGCTCCTTTGATGGGTCGCTATTTACAATTCATCCTCGCCAAATACACGGAGTTCCCGCTGGTGAGGTAGGCGCATCTGCAGAGCATCTAGGCGAGGCTGGCGCCTGGAAGAAGTTCAGTAGAATACGTATAGATGGATTGAAGATTGATCACCTCAACAGGGGTGTTGAGGGCCCCTTTGGCTGGATATATGAGGGTAACGTGGATATAGTGGCGGATCTCATGTTCCCAGCAGACGAAGATGACTCCCTGGGCAAGGTCATGTCGGACTTTTACGATAAAATGGAGGATGCAGTCACAAAGAACCGGTACCTTCGGATACTGGACAAGAACCACAGGGGCGAGCTTGGGGAACGATTAAGCGAACGATTCTCAAGGCCTACTACAGTACCTGCGGTGGTGATGGAGGAATCCAAGGGCCATGTCTCCGACTACACCACTGCCGATGCCGACTTTGGCCCCTCATCGCCCTCATCGCGAACCGAAGAACCTCCCACACCTGAAGTTGCCAATGAAGAGGAGCCACCGCGCTACCTGGTGATGGATCTTCGCATTCACCTGAACGACGTTCGCGCCGCCGTCCCGCTCTTCACTCATGACATATCCTACATCTCACAGCCCCTGGTCCGGCCCATCGTGGCTTACATCAACGCCAAGCGCACCTACATTCCTGTCACGTGCCGTATAGTCAAACGCACCTCGGACTTTAATGGGTCCTGGACCATCTACGACAGCGGCTTGATGGATGACATGAGCGCCGAGGTATACGAAGCGTTTGCTCGGAATGTTGAGGACCAGCACTCGAGGGTCAGGAGGCTGAAGAAGGTCGGGTTCTGGACGCTAAGCATGGTTGTCCATGCGCTCCTCGCTGGCGTCGCGGGCGATTTAATATAAAAGAAAAAAAAAAAAAAGGGAGAACGGGTCCAGACCGGGTTCTGCGCTGTGTGAGGGTAAAACAGAACCAACACAACCCTCTTCTCAGTGACATTGTCTTCCTTGTGGAAGCTTCTTTTGTTCATGTATAACAACACACATATATATATACCTGGATTGTCACATATTTCTGTAGGATGGGTTATTAAAAGGAAATGATCAGCGCTTGTAGAATTATTTCATTCCCAATTTGCGGCTTTTTGGTCTGGTGTACAACGAAAATATTCAAATGTTTCCTGAGCGTCGACTTATTCTCCAAGTACTGGCCACGAAAATACGCAAATATTTCACCAATCCAGGCTGTCCATTCATAACCTCGGAATATTTTAACCAGTTCTCCTCTATTAATCTCGACAACGGGTAACACTCGCCCAATCTCCGCTAAATGCCTGACAAACAAAATCCCAGAAGAAAAAAATGCAATCTTGAACTCCCCTGGCCAATCTCGACATGTAAAAGCACGATGATGAAAGCTTCTTCGCATGCAGAAGCCCTTCTTCTCGTTTTGTTTTCCCTTGGCGCACTCGCAACCATGGTTCAACCCATCCACATTTCATCGAGGCTTGCAAGTCGTTTTCTAGCACAAACACCATTCGCCCTTTGAAGACAATCCAAATCGACCCTTGCGATTATCTCCACACCGCCCCCATATCCACATTAACAAAGACTCTTTCATTTTTCCCTTCCCCGGAAACGAGTCGAGTCGTCGACGCCACCTCGCATCGCGCGTTGATGGCCAGAAAAAAAAATATAGTCCCCCTGAGTGAGGACCGCTTTTTTTCCTCCCTTCAAGTTGCCCTCTGGATGTCTTGATCCCGCGCCAGTGGGCGCATGGGTAAGACAGATCCCGTGACTGATGATAAGTCTGCTTTTGGTGTTGCAGACCGGCTCCGAGTACCGAGCTGTGTTTGGCTTCCCCGAGACACAGTCTTTTCGCAGGGTTTTTATTGGCAGCAACGAAGCGAAGGGGGGAATATTGTATATTGAAAGGCAGTGAGGGGCCTTTCACATGAAGTCGTCGCTGTGTAATTTTGAGTCAGTATTTTTTTTTTCTTTTTTTTTTTTTTTTTTTTTGCTTGTTTCTTTTGACAGAATTATAGTTCATAGCCAAAAAGAAGTTCGACTTACTCTCCAAAGGTGTCCTCATACGAGTTGGTGTCAGTCACGCCGGCTCTGTTAGCCACCAGCGATGTCTTTGTCTTGGCAGCCTTGGTCTTCTTGGTGCCGGCGGCGGCCTTTTCCTGCTTCATCTTTTCGTTGCTGAGAGCCGTGAGCTTGCTCGAGATCTTCTTGATGTTCTCCGAGGGCATGTCGGTGCACAGCTGCCTGACGAACTCCTCCATGAAGTTGTTGTAGTGCGGCTTCCTGCCCGAGCTGGCCGTGATGAGCGGGATCAGGGCTTGGCGCATGTCCTCAAACTGCGTCTTGGTTTTGGGGTTGAAGATGGGCAGGTCCGACAGCTCGACCGTCTTGGACGGGTCCGAGGGGTCGATGCTGACGCTCGTGCTGGCGGCCTTTACCTTGCGGCCCGACGGCACGCCAATGTCGCCAAACAGGTCCTCGGCGTGGGCGAGGTCGGCCTCCTTCTCGGTGCGGCGGAGGCGCTCGCGGCGCTGCGCCTCGGTCTCATCGTCGCTCTCGTCCGAGTCGGCGGCCTCCTTGCGCCGCTGCTTGTGCTCGTTGATGCGAGCGGCCTTGGACTTCTTCTT
Source organism: Pyricularia grisea (assembly GCF_004355905.1). NCBI lineage: Eukaryota > Fungi > Ascomycota > Sordariomycetes > Magnaporthales > Pyriculariaceae > Pyricularia > Pyricularia grisea. The sequence goes on from NW_022156720.1 coordinate 2,095,514, forward strand.
GGCGGCCGCCTCAGCCTCTGCTTTGGCCTTGGCCTCCGCGGCCTTCTTTGCCTTTTCACGCTCTACCTCCGAGTCTTCGGCAGCGTCCCACGAGTCGAGAACCTGAGGAGAGGGTATGGGGTGTCAGCTTTTTTTTTGTGTGTTTCCTGTCTTCGGTGACTCATGTGCAGAGCACCATGACGGGCGACGCGTAACGTACATCGCTGTCGTTGGCCTCCTCGTCATCGAACTTGCGGCGCGGAGCCGAGACGGCAACCGCGGGAGAGGACTCTTCGGAGCTGCCGGAGGAGGACTCCTCATCTTCTTGTGCGATGGATGAGACCTAGTTAGTAGTGTTCGAGATGCGCAAAAAAAAAAAAAAAAAAAAAAAAAAAAAAAAAAACAGAGGCGTCATGAGGGGTTTTGCGCATTGCGCATATGTGTTGGTGGCTTGAGACAGTAAGTCAACTACGTAGTGATAATGGACTTACCCCACTTCTTGGTAGGCATTTTGATGATTTTGACTTGTGAAATATGTTTTCGAGGTTGATCGCTGATCGAAGTGGGATCGTGATGGGCTGTTGCGCCGGCAGTAATAAAAAAAAAGTCAGATGAGGTTGTAAAGGTAAGAGGGGCTTGAAGAGATGGTGTGAAAGGAAATGTGATTTGGGGATGAAAAATAGCGCGTAAACAGCAAACAAAAAAAAAAAGAAGAAAAAAAAAACAGGACACGAATGCAGGCCCCAAAGGCTGTCACAAACCTAAGTCAAGTCTTTTGTGCGTCAACTGCCCTGGCCCCAGCACTTTCTAATCCGTTCCGTTCAACGTATCACTATTTTTATTTTATTTTTTTCTACTCATTTCTTTCTATGCTCATCAGGAAATTTACCCCTCCATCGACAAATCACACGCCAAAATAGAAATTGCAGGGGGTGATCCCGCAACCTGGGCCGGCCACATGCCATGCCCCATCGATGCCCAAATATGCGTCATAGCACCGTTGACTTGCACTGAAGCGAGCCTGCAAGTGGTGGAAATCTTGACTTTCTTTGTCAATGCAATGTCACCCAAATGACCATAAAACACCTCAACCAATCATAATGAACTTGCTGTTTTCAGATGTTCGTTCCTTTCTATCATCCTATTCATTCTTTCGCCGCCATTCTACGATATGGAACGCACCTCCATCTCTCAATTTCCTTGGTTTGTTCAAATGTCAGTCAGCTTGTCGCATGCATGATTGACATCGTTGCAGCACTTTGCAGAGTCAAGTATTGATGTGAGCAATAAGACTGTTGCCGAAACCAAACTGTGCAAGCCAAGAAAGTCAATTCTGTTGCAACCGTGACCAACTGACATAGTTAACAGTGCAAATTGAGCTTGACTTACATATATATTTGGATATGTTAACTACGCCTAAGTGGTAGGCAACCGTTTAGTCGAAGGACGATGCTTGATGCATGCGGGCCCAGACCTTCATTCACGGAAGCGCTAACGACATGGGCCGTCTTTGACCTCATACCGGAGTGACTTCCGAACTATGTAAGGGGTTCAAAACACGACGAAGAAGTCATGGCTCTTTTTTTTATCTTTGCATCCCATACCCGGAGGCAAGGCCAAAAAGAAATAAATACCAAGAGCTTGGACAGTCCCACTTGATTGTGTCAGGGCTCAACGCACTTACTGTACAACCAGGCAGAGACTTTCAAAGGAGAAACATCTGCGATGTTGCCTATAATCGACAGAAGCCGCCAGCAAGATAATCCAACATCGCCTTGTTGTGGATACGGCCAGCGTCAGCCAAGCTCCCTTTCCTCTATAGCTAGCTAAGGTACCTATCTTGACTACATGGATGCCCATATTTGGCGTCAAAATATCGGGCAAATGGCAAATATTCAAATCTATCTGTTTGATAATTTCCAGTGGCGCCACTCGGGGTTTTTTCTGTAATTACTTCAGCGAGTTGACTCACTCACACTCATTGAGGCAATACGCTAATATTAAATTGGGCGATTTCAGCCCTACAAGTGGAAAATACGGAGTCATCCAACTCACCAACAGGGTGGACGAAAATCATCCGGGATGGGCAGGGCGGCTCTGCTCAGACCCAAACTTGAACCATCCAGGCTTTGCCAGGCCAAGTTGTTGTGTTGCGCTGGCATGCAATAGGACTGCTGTGCCACCTTATAATCTGACCCGACAAATCCCGACTCCCAATCACCGTCCATCGCCTAGCTCCCTACAACCCCCATTGATTATGCTCAGCTGACCTTACTTTAATACTCCTGCAAGCCCAGAATCAGGACTCAGGACTCCGTACAGCCTTGGCTCTCGGGCTTTGCGACAACGTCGTCTCGTCTCTTCCCGGTGTCGCTAGCATGTATACACAATTGGCGCCGTTGCATTTTCGTTTGGCAATGGTAGGCCTCGTAATTAGACCCGGTCTCTATTCGTGAGGAAGGGCTAGGCATATGATTGTTTGACGTCTTTGTTCCACGGCGCATTCCACTGCATGGTGCTTACACCCCAATATGGAATCCACCAATTGATATAAAGGCAATAAAGGCCCGTAGCTGACGGATGACTGCTTTGCTTATCCTGAGGCACATGCACCATATATCAAGCTCACCCACCTACTTACTACCTGCCTACCTTACCTACCTTACTTATCTCACCCTACTACTTCGTTTATCAGACGAACGTTGACATACCGTCTTGATGCTTGTTCATCAGGTCAATAACAAGCTTTGCTCAGCAAAGCAGTTCACACACCTTTCCAAAGTGGTGACGCCTGCTCTGTTCCACCAGGCCTCTTCTGTATACTCAACAAGCCTGCCTCGTCTGGTCGCTTCACCTCGCCTCTTTTCCACCACGAGCTCCGCGCAGCTCCGTGACTTTTTCCCGGTCAAGGAGACAGAGCATATCCGCCAGACACCGCCAACATGGCCGCACCACGGCCTGACGGAGAAGGAGATGGTGGATGTCGTCCCCGGCCACCGAAAGCCTAAGACTCTCGGCGATAAGTTTGCCTGGAGTCTCGTCCGCATATCTCGGTAAGAACTATATTTTTTTGTAGTCATCAATCTGCTATAATAGCAACGAAAAGAAAGTAAAACTGACAGTCAGGCTCTTCTGCATAGCTGGGGCATGGACAAAGTCTCAGGTCTCTCGTCGGAGCAGCAACAAATCAACAAGGGCAGTCCGACAACGTCAATCGTGGCAGCCAAGCCCCTGACTGAAGCACAATGGCTCAGTCGCTTCATCTTCCTCGAATCTATCGCAGCGGTTCCGGGCATGGTGGCCGGCATGCTGCGACACCTCCACTCGCTCAGGCGCCTGAAGCGCGACAATGGCTGGATCGAAACGCTGCTCGAGGAGGCTTACAACGAGCGAATGCACCTCCTGACCTTTCTCAAGATGTGCGAGCCGGGCTGGCTCATGAAGATACTTATCATCGGCGCCCAGGGCGTCTATTTCAACGCCATGTTCGTCGCGTACCTCATCAGCCCCAAGATTTGCCACCGCTTCGTCGGGTACCTCGAGGAGGAGGCCGTCCACACGTATACTAGGAGTATAGAAGAGCTGGAGAGGGGGGACCTGCCCAAGTGGTCCGATCCGAAGTTCCAGGTTCCAGAAATTGCCGTGTCGTACTGGCGCATGCCAGAGGGCCACAGGACGATGCGAGACTTATTGTTGTACATCCGAGCCGACGAGGTGAGTTTTTTTCCCCCGGTTATTAATGTTAGCCTCAAATTATCCATAAAGTATGAAACAGTATGCTGATGTTATCGTTTCTCCTAGGCGAACCATCGTGGTGTCCATCACACCCTCGGTAATCTGAACCAAGTTGAGGACCCTAACCCGTTCGTCAGCGACTACAAAAATAACAGGCCGCGGCCTGTTGCAGCATCACGGCCAGAAGGGTTCGAGCGGGAAGAGGTTATTGGCAACGAGGTTATCGCAAAGGATCTTGTCGGAAAGGAGATTATTGGGAAGGAGGTTTCTGTTTGAAAATTTTGACACCACGCAAGAAAATGACTGACTCGAAGAGAAGAAGAAGAAGAAGAAAGCATTTGGTTGTTTTGGCACAACAGACGACATCCAAAGGTGTCTGTCTTTTTTTTCGGTTGTATACCCAAGTCTGTGTAGCTCTCCATATTTTGTAACATATGTATTTTGTTTATTTGCCCCTGTTCACTTGAGGACTCGCTGACTTTTCCACTCAAAAAAAAAAAAAAAAAAAAAAAAAAAAAAAAAAAAAAAAAAAAAGCCAGCAACTATTGATGCTAGTTATGGCAGTGTTATGGTGGTATTGGTCAGGTAACCCAATGCCCTCGAAAGAGTTGTAATTCTCATTGGGAAAATAAAGTCACACGGAATACAACCCCGGGCATCTTCGCTTCGGAACGCAACCGTTCGGCGAACTAGGTGTGTCGTGAGCTTGGCTCACTCTCCCCACAACTGGGGTTCAACAGCACGCTAACGGGTGTGGATGTGAGTCCAGTTGGAAGGAATGGAAATGATTTCAGACAAACGAGGGATAAGGAGCATTAAGGTTCACCGCAGCCCTATGACTGCCGACGTCTACCAATCTGCAGGTTCTTGGTCATCGGGCTACAGTACATGGATGGCTTCGCACCCCCCCCGTCGGGTTGTGATCACCATCAGCGGCGGCATTGTAGCACGGCCCGCGAGTAGCACAGCCCCGAAGCACAGCCTCCCGTTCGATCCAACCTAGCCTGTCTGTAGCGTGCAGTTACTTTCAATCGGGCGAAAACCTTGAGCAAGCCTCTTGTGTTTACCGACAATCGGTAGCAAACCGGCACCGTAGATAGTTTGTACCACGTATACAAAATGTTGCGTACCTGGCTTGCTGGTGAGTTTTCGGGTCCGCTTGCTACAAAGTAGACTTGGTTGATCAACAGTTTTAACTGGAGCCAAGCTTGTTAATCTATTTCCGTCACATGTTGCCGGGTTTGATTGGATGAAATCCGTCAAAACCATGGATGATGTGAGACGATGGTTGAGATATGGATCGATGAGGAGGGGTTAATGCTGTGCGAGGCGACGGCTGTTGAATGAACCGAAAGGAGTAGACATTATAATTCTGTGCAAAAATATCGGATTGTTTCCTCTTTCCTGGAACTCCTCGCCGGTTTGTTAAACTCTACCGTATGATCGATGATGGTCTTTTGTAATGAAAGGAAACCTTGTCTGCTAATAGTAGTAGGTCGGTGAAAAAGATGTATCGCGTTAAACCCAACGGAGTACCTTTGGTACGGAATATCGTATCCTCTGGTGGGGTTCCCCCAAGCAGCCAAGTTACCACCAGCGTGGAGGGACCTTGTTGCGGAGGGTAGCTTGGGTAGGTACCCACCTCGGTAACTGCCAAACTTCGAGCGCAAATGAGCTATTCGACGCGAGGGACACACAGTGCATAAATTCCTTGTCGCATGGGCGCAAACTGTGCTGCAATCATTCACCACTCTGTTTCTGTACGATTAGTTTCAGAGATGGCCAAGCGCAGCGAGAAAAGTAGACAGGCAGGTCGATCTCAGCGAGACCGACCGATTTGATGTTTTCTTTGCTACCCTTTCATTGTAAGGACGGAGTAAGTTCTCCGTATCATATTCATGTTATATCCAGTGCCACCCTGGCAAGTCTCGGCCAACAATCCACGGTACTGTATACTCCCATGTACTGTACAGTATAAAAGTTCATCGAATGTTGCGGACTTGGACATGGACAGTGATTGAATGTTTTTACGCGGTACAATATCTTGACTAAAACAGGGAGAAATTTACAACTACCACGCAGTATATTACCATGGAATTCTTCGAGACGTCTCGGTGCAACCATCAATTTAATGATTGATTTTTTCTCATGCAATCGTCCGCACCCCTCTTGTTCCTGACAACGAACCATTATCGCCGACACTGCCTCCGTGTCATCCTAGGTGATATCACGACACGACCCGTCGTCCGGTCCCTGACTTGATCTAGTTTCGGCGTACAACTATGCTTGTCAAGCTACCTAGGAGCGAGCATTACACAGCTCACGAATTGGAAGCAGGCACCAGAAGATGATCACCGTAATTCCAGGATGCCAGGATGTTTGTGCGAGTTCAAAAGATTTAAAAATATCCTTCTATGGTAGAAACACCTAAGGTAGGTATGTACAGTAGGTATCCAAGGACCTGACCTAGCAGAAACACATTGTTCTGAAACCGGCTTAATGAATTAAATCTTTTACTGGCACTGACGCTGTCACATTCAGGGTCAAGGCAAACAAGCGACAGCCAAGAAAATAAATTGGTTGTACACTTCCCATTGCAAGATAACAACAAAAAGAAATAACGGTGTACATGCATAGAACCCATACGGTGTAGGTAGTAGATCTAACCCACTCAACACAGGACACGCGAATTTGCTAGTTGCAGTACCAAAAATAACTGCTTCTGCCTAGTTCCATCTTTGTACTCCGTAGCCTCGACCAACGTTAGCCCGGCAGCCGCCGCCGTTGTGAAATATCTGCCCACCTACCTAGGTAGCTTGGTAAATATTTAGTACGAATCAGATCACTGGCTACCGGTCTAAAAATCCGTCATCCAGGGTTGTCGGGCACAATTACGTCTGGTTGTATTTGGTAGAACCGAAAAGGCACGCATCCACCCACTTTCTTGCTGCTCATCATCAATTGAAAGTGACCTGGCGTGTTGCCTCAATTTCCAATTTGGTAGATCTCCACCCACAGGCCGTGTTTCGACCAATCGTGCCCTACCGCATACTGCGCTGGTCATAGGTACGTGCCTGTCTGCTTGCCTACAAGTACATACCTGCACCAGCTTGAACAGGTCGTCCCAGCCCACCCAGCAACTTTAAGGTTCCTCCTCCATTTTTTTGCTTGCGGATCTTAATCCACCACCACAACCCCTCGAATCGGGCGCTTGTCGCAACGGCTACCTTAGTCAAGACAAGATTGTATCGCAGCGTACCTGATCGCATTTATCTACGTTAAATTCAAATCGCATTGATAAATAATCATATCATACATCACTTTGTTTTCTCCACCATCCCTACTCGAGGCCGACCACGGGATTTGCCTCTCTATCCCAAACACGGCTTCTCTATTCCCATCGTCGCGGGCAGTTCCCTGCCAACCCCGGGACCGATTTGATTGGTTTTGCCCTGCTGTCAGCTCGCCAAAATACACAGCCCCCCACACCCGCTAGGCACTGCCACCACACCACGAAGGCTGACTCGTTTTCTGCCTCGTCTTGGTCGAGTCTTGTCTTGCCTGGCCCATTTTCGTCCGCCCGCGTTTTGCGTCTGGTGCAGGTTAGGTTCCAACCTCAAGAATAGGCAAAAGCTCTTGCTCCGCTGTGTGCGCGCGCGACTTCTCCGTCATCACCTCTGGTGAGCCCGCTTTGCACAGCGCCGAAACACACCTTACGCCCATCCATTCCAACAGTTACGGTGCGCAGCACAGCACAGCACAGCACAGCGCGGCACCAAATCGCACCACCCACTACCACCACATAGAGTTACCTACCTACCTATCGCCATGGATCAGTTGCAGCACCACCCGGATCCCGGGCGCGCTCGGTCGCCGTCAGCCGCCAGTACTGTCGCTGCTTTCCAGCAACAACACCAGGAACACCCGCAGCCTCATATAAGAAGCCACTCGCCGTCGCCTGCGCCTCAGTCATTCTCGAGCCCCCAACATACTGGTCTCGGGCTTGCTATCGACCACTCGCAGTCTTTCTCGGGCTTCAACCCCAATCCCAGCGACTTCCTCAACCCCCAGCCGTCTCAAACGTTCCCAGGCCAGGGCCAGCTACCCCCCTCTCCCTTCGACGCGACTCAGCCGTTTGACACCAACAACCAGGCCCAGTCAGGATATTCACAAGAATTCTTGAATAATAACACCAACTTTGGCGGTTCTGACTTTTCTCTTTTCCCTCCCGCAACAACAGAACAGCTCAGCACGCCCTTATTTGTAACGGGCGATAATCAGCAGCAGCAGCAGCCACCCCAACTCAGCACCCCAGACCTGAATATGAGCACGTCCCAAGTTCACCATAGCCCGACACCTCCCCACCATCTGAAGCCGGAACCGCATCAACCCGGCTCTGCCCACCAGTCCCCGTCATTCAACCAGCACCAGTTCTCATCGCCGCCCAGCCGTCACTCGCGGAATGCCTCGCTAGGTCCTGAGGCGGCTCTGCTACCAGGACAGGTCGACTGGAGCGGTACTCAGTTTCAGGGACACAGGCGCACCCCTTCAGAGTACTCGGATGTGTCATCCGTCGCTCCATCGCCCAACCTTGTCAGCCATGATAGCTTTGATCATATCGAACATAGCCCGATGCAACGGCCCGTCGATACGCCTGGTCTATACCAGGAGCTCCACGGTCTTGGTAACTTTAGTCTCGCCGATCCCCCGCCTTCTCACAGCCCTGATCTAAGAGGCAGGAGTCCGTCGCACAGCCCAGCAATCTCCCCGAGGGTCCTGCCACAGCAATTGCCCGACATGACCCAACCCAACAGTAGCTTCATGCTTCAAGGCCAGAACAATGGCTTTGGCACCCCCCAGATTGCCCTGCAGTCCTCCGAGGCCTTCCCTCAACTGCCACAGCATGGCTTGGCACAGATGTCGGCGCCGACCATCAATATCGATTATGCGCCGACCAACCTGAGAAACTTTGAGGGCCGACCGATGATGGACTCTGATGCGCTGACCCCGCCGGATAGAGGTTAGTGGGGTTCCTGCTTGTTTTGCTGCGTTGGTGTGGCTAAGCATCCACTTGTCGCGGCGAGAATGAATCGATGCTAACATGAAAGCTTATACTTCAGGACGCGTGAGAAACCGTCCACGTGCTGTCACGGACCCTTACGCCAATGGAAGCACCGCGCCTATTCCGCGACCTCTTGGTACAGCCAGCTTGTCTCCCAGCCCAGGGCTGTCATCAAGAGACTCGTCGCGCTCCTTGTCACCACTAGATCGCTCGATACCACCAAATAAGAGGCGTCAATCCACCTCTGCAGTGCCCAATAACGTCATGGCACTACGTCTGGCGGACCCTGAATTCGCCGCTCAAGGCAGTGGAGACGGGACTGCGGCGGGCGGCGGGCCGAAGCGGGTCCAGAAACACCCCGCAACATTCCAGTGCTCATTGTGTCCGAAACGGTTCACTAGAGCCTACAACCTTAGGAGTCATCTGCGTACTCATACCGACGAGAGGCCATTCGTATGTACGGTGTGTGGTAAGGCATTTGCTAGGCAGCACGACCGGAAAAGGCACGAAGGCCTGCATTCTGGAGAGAAAAAGTTTGTCTGCAAGGGCGATCTTAAAGCCGGTGGTCAATGGGGTTGTGGGAGAAGATTTGCCCGTGCCGATGCGTTGGGTAGGCATTTCAGGTCTGAGGCAGGTCGTATTTGCATCAAGCCTTTACTGGATGAGGAGATCATGGAACGGCAAAGAATCTGGCAGGAGCAGCACATGCAGGCGGCGCAACATCAACAGCACATGATGATGCCGCCTCCAGGAATCGACCCCAACACCGGATATCCAGTCGACGCTGCTGGTAATTACTCATTACCGGCCGCGATTCTTGCGCAGTACCCCGCCCTTGCTCAGATGAACTGGGGCACAGCCGGTGGTGGCATCGACGGCGGATCTGGCATCGAGGATGACATTTCAGGACGCAGTAGCTTTGATGCCAGCGATTACGACGATGCCGACGATGGCGGATATGTGTCTGGACCCGGAACCGGGTTTGGTCAAGGCGGCATGAACGAGGGTTTTGGCGAGATGGGATACGCAAGTGACTACGGCGGACGCTAGTCTTGATGACAATTTGACATGAAATGCCTGGATACGCTCAGACATTTGACGAACGGCGGGATTGTTCTATTTTACGACTACTCTGATGCCTACAGTACCTGGACGGTCATTTTACGTTTGGATAACGATGTTTGATTTTTTTTTTAGCATTGTGGAGCTCTCAGCCATTCCTGGTTGCGAATTCTCGAGAGGGCTTGATACCCCCCTGTGATGGTTCCACGGATCTGCGATTCCTTGTTCCTTTATTTTCTTATTGTTTGTTAAGCTTTGTTTTGGGTGGTTTGCCCTGGCTGAGCATAACGACCTTGATGGTTTGCTTATGTACTTTTGCGGGGCTCGGATTCCATTTACCTCTTATACCTTTTTCTCGCGTTTGTCCCGTTGTTGATCTTTTTTATATAGACGGCATTTCTTGGAATGCCACAGAGATACCAATCCTGTTCGAGCCATTTTCTGCATACATGTACCGCCTGGCTGTGAAAGGTTATGTTTTGGTTCTGCTCAGAAAGAGGGGTTCGACAAGCCAACTTTTCCAATTTAATGTTTGCTGTGTAATGTGCGTTATGTCTTGGATTGCATTCATAGTTAAGGCCACACGGATATAATGGATTTAATGGCGAGGATCAAGGCGAGTTTCAAGTCCGAGCACTTACAAATACATTAATCCATTGCCGATAACAGAACACCATGAGTTCGGCTGCTTTGACTGTTCAAGGATGTTGTGGGCCTGGCATGAAGGTATTACAAATCCAGACCCGACGACCCGACTATGTTTGGCATATGTAGCTCAATATTACCCCATTTTGATGGATTGTCTTTGATGTCAGGTCCAGGCTATTTCAAATCAGATACTAGGGTACCTAATGCAGTGAATGCGACTTCGTAGTATCTACCAACTTAACGGCATCTCGATAGATGGCAGGATTGGTAAAAAACATTGAGTTGAAGATGACTGAAAAGGTAGTTGAACTTGAAAAAGGAAACTTGAGTTAAGGATGCTAAATATAAGTTGAGTTATACTATTCGGCCATCATGAGCTTAAGTTCTTGTTTACCAATCCTGATGCGCAGTAAAATATGGGTACTTACACCCCACCCACACACACGCACACACACAGTAGTAGCAGGGCTGCTTATACATAGATAAAGGCCACCATCTTCCCGGTGATGATATATCTCCTTGGGATATCTTCTTGTTTCTATCCTTCTTACTAATCCGTCAGTACCAGCCAACTTGACCCAAAGATCCACAATTGTATCCATTCGCTCATTCGCTAGCAAGCTATACTAAATATTTCCCGCAAAAAAAAGGGGGCTCGCCCTGGCCCCTCTTGAAATCATCACCGCTTACATCGCCGTTGGTCACCTGTGACCAGATCGGACTTAAATAGTCAACCAGTCTTCTTCTCTTTTTTTTTCAAACCAAAGAAAATCCCACTCACCTCGTTTGCCATCTCCCTTGGTCTTGTGGAGAAGTTAAAACCCATATCAAACAGAACGTCAAATCAATATATTTCAAGAATGTCTATCCCAGCAACAGTGAGAGCGCTCATCAAAACCGAGCCGGGCAAGGCCGAGGTGCAGACGGTGGCGTTGCCCAAGCTCCGGGACGGGTACATACTGGTCAAGACGACTGTGGTTGCGCTGTAAGTGATTCTTTTTGGGACTCCTTCGAGGCGTCACTTTCCATATCCCCGACCCCCATGAACAGAAAAGTATCAAATGCAAAATTCGAAAAGAAAAAAGAATTATTATATGCCTTTGTGCCTTGCTCAGAAAGAAGCGGCGGATTTGTTGTGTCTCAAAATGGCCAGGAACCTGACTTCAAGGTGTCTCCCCAACCGACATAGGAATCCCACCGACCCTCACACTGTCTTCGATGATGAAGGTGCGAAGCCCGGGAGCCGTGTCGGGTGTGATTATGCCGGCGTGGTCGTCCAGGTTGGCAATAACAGCAATTTCAAGCCGGGTGATAGGATCGCTGGATGGGTCCAAGGAGGGTGAGTCTTTTCCTCCCCTTCTCTCATGCTTTCTACTTGCTCTCTCTTGTTATTGGGTCCTTGCCGGGTCGGACAGGTCCCGGGCCATGATTGACATATTGGGCTGATTTGCCGCACGACAGAAATGCCTCCAATATCGAAGACGGTGCGTTTGCAGAGTACATAGCCGTCAAGGAGGGCATTGCATGCAAGATTCCAGACAATATGACGGATGAGCAAGCTGCAACTTTGGGTGTTGGCGTCTCTACAGTGGTGAGTTAAACCAAGTGATGTCATTTTTGAGGTTGTTTCCTTTCCTTCACCCCATCGAACAAAAGCTGATTCAAATCTCGCAACATCATTAGGGCCAAGGTCTCTATCAGGCCCTGGGTCTGCCACTCCCCAACGACGCCGATGCCATAGCAGCCAGGGCCGGCACCCCGATCCTCATCTACGGCGGCAGCACGGCGACGGGCGTGCTGGGAATCCAGTACGCCAAGCTCTCTGGGCTGAAGGTGCTGACGACGGCGTCGCCGCGGAACCACGAGTACCTCAAGTCGCTCGGGGCTGACGAGGTGTACGACCACTCGTCGCCGACCTGGGTGGACGAGGTGCGCAAATCGACGGGCGGCCGGCTGCGCCTCTGCTGGGACTGCATCGCGCGCGACGGGACCCCGCAGGCTTGCGCAAGGGCGCTGGACAGCGACGAGCCCGGCGCAAAGTATGGCGTCCTGCTGCCGGTGGAGGCAGAGGTCGTCAAGGGCGTCAACCCGGGCGTCGACGGGCCCACCTTCAAGATTGCGTACACGACGTTTGGGGAGGACCTGTATAAGCTGGGGCAGCATTTACCAGCCTCGGAGGAGGATTACGAGTTCGGAAAGGTCTTTTGGAAGTTGACCGAGGAGCTTCTCGCCCAGGGTAAGATCAAGCCTGTCAGGCAAGAGGCTGATCGAGGTGGCAAGGGATTGGAGAATATATTCGTGGGGATCCAGGCCTTGAGGGACTGGACGGTCAGTGGCCGCAAGCTGGTATACCATGTCGCCTGAATGGGGACGTGGGAAGGTGATGGCCCAAGTCTGAAGGCTAACAGGGCCATTGCTGGAATGAGGGCAACAGGAGTAATATAATTCCAAGAAGTCCACAAAGATGTCAGGGTGGATTACAGCCACCAATCCTAAATTATGGATATGAATGGATGCCCACAGGGCAAGATAACAGAGTAGTAAATGAAACATGCCTTCTCTGCGGAGAACCCCAAAACAAAAGACTCCAAAACCCCTTGCGACGCCTGAAATCGAGATAACAATGCTCAAGCTCAAACCAAACATGCTGGCGCGAATACATTCTTTGGCAAGCCAAAGAAGAAAAAGAAATGGTAAGAAATAAAATAAAATAGAAGTACAAAACAATATGCAGAAAGAAATCAATATTCAAATCCCGGTGAGAACATCTCACTTCTCCCCCTTCCTGTACATATCTGCGAGGAGTCCCACTATGCCCTTGAGGTTCTCACGATGCGAGCTCTCAAAGTTCTTTGCGACGAACCGCTTGAAGATAGCATTGCACTCAATGACAGCAGTCTCGTGCAGCTCGTACCCGGCACCACCCGGTTCGCCACCTGCAGCAGCAGGAGCAGCCTTCCTCGGCTCGTATACACTCCAGATGCGCACGCCCCCGGGTGCGTCGGCGCGGCACCTGACGCCGCCGTCGAAGCTCTGAAAGACGGCCGGGACGGTGATGTCTTTGTGCACGCCCGGCAGGATGGGGATGCGGTCCGACACCTCGTAAGACTCGAGCTTGCGGCCGTCGGCGCGGAAGAAGGGGTCATCCACCACCTCGTCGACCGAGAGCGGGCGCCGCTTGAAGCCCTTTTGGAATGGGTGAGGCTTCATCAGCGGCTCGTACGAGGTGTGCAGGGCGGCGAGCACGGCAGATGGTGGGAGGTCTGGTGGGAGAGGGTACGAGACCTCGATCGTCATCTGGGCGACCATTGTTTGTCTTTGATGACTTGTTGGGTTGCTAAGGCTTCAAAAGGGGGAGACACGTGATTGCAGCGTGACGCGGCCGATCACGTGGATGGATCTGGATCTCCCCGTATTCGTCTGGTATTTTTGAGTTGGGTTTGAAAGGCTCGTTGACAAGTTGACAGTAGTAGCAAGTTTTTCGTAGCTGTTCGATTCAATCTTCAAGCTTTCGGTCGAGAAAAGTATCGAGATTCGAGAATTGTTGGATTTGAGTTGACATCAACCGCAACTCGAAGCGAACTACGACTTTGGTTTCTGTGAGGCCGGTACTCGGCACACACAGACTAAACCCAAGTGCACGTCTCGTCCGATGTGCCTAAAGCTGAGGGCGGAATTTGGAGATGCCGAGACGCTGCACGTTATCGGCGATAGGATGACAATCGAAAAAAAAAAACAAAAAAAAAAAAAAAAATCAGGTCAAGAGAAAGTGAAGCAAGAGAAGAACTTTTTGATGGCGGTGAAGACGGCGCGATTGAAAAAGCGTGTATTTTCTTACTTTGTTCAAATCATTTGGTGCTATTGCTTAGTTTATCTATTCACTGGATCTTTCTTTAGTGCTTCTTTTTTTTTAGACAATGCTGACAAGGCGCGGATGACATTGAGGCGCTGCGCGCTGTCCACTTGACCGTGGAAGGAGGAGGAGTCATGAAACGTGAGTTAGGTCATCAGGGGCAAGAGCCAAACCACCAAAAGGATTACAATTCCGGTACGATTTCCGGTGCCCATATCGAATTTCATGTGGGATCTGATGGTTAACTAATTACCTAACTATACAATCAAAAAGTCGCAAAATGTACGATACAGGAATACGGAGTACGACGAGCTTTTTCATAGGGCCAGCATCTCGGGTACTGTGCGTTGTTCGCTTCAATTCGGACCCTGACAAGCCACAGCAATGGCGCTAGCGTTGCCTAGAATTGGATCCTGCAGTCAGCAACGAGGCTGCTTTCTTTTTATTTTTACTTTTGAGCCCCTTTGCTGACTGACGACCCTGCCAGCCTGTTAACCATAGCAATCCAATCACCATGTGCTAAAACAGAGTAAATGCTGGGACCTGTGTTACTCCGTACCTACACTTAGCATCACATTCAACGCCGTCTCAAGTACTGACTTAACCGCGAAAGCACACATTCCTGCACAGCCCATGTGGACATATACCTAGTGTAAGGAAGGGCCTTGGTGATCAGGCTGCTGCGAATATCTCCCTAAAGACCGGCCGACCGTCCAACGGCTCAATCCGGCTTGTGCAGTTGTCCAGATCGGGCGAATCCACCAAGAGATCACAGCCCAGAGCGCCAACGCCTTGTACACAGTCGCGCGGCTCTTTAGCGACACTCGGACATCGAAGGACAGTGCTGTGACGTGACCCTTGCTTAGCCTGTCCAAACCACGCGTGCGCTTTGTCGTAAGCTCAGTCAGTTAACTGGTTCTGCATCATACTATGCGTAAATCAATTTAAAAATCTACCCAAGAAAAAAAGAAGAGTGTACCAGAAAGACTCGCCCAAGGAGCGGTCAAGCCCGCGGTGTCTGTGACTTACATGCTGCCAGGCAACTCGGGAGGCATCGGGTTGAAGGGGTCCCACAAGGCGGACAGGGTACTTTTCGGGAGAGGCTGGAGAAGATTTGCAAAGAATTAATGTGAGCCAATGCGATGAGGCCTGATTGGGTTTTGTGACAACACATCAAGGCATGGCAGGGAACGGTTTGTTTGTTTGTTTTTCACCCCTCTTTTGGTTTCATTTTTTTTCTTCACTCCATCTTTTTGGTTTCGTCTCTCTAGTCATAGCTTCCCGCCAGCTTAGAGATGGTGTTTTGCCTCCTGTGTGGTGACGACGTTCTAGCGGTGAAGCAGCACTTGGGCGGGGCACTGTCCCCAGCCACTGGTTGACCCGATATTTCCTTTTCCGATATTTATTTTTCGTCTTCAAAAGCTTCATTCTATTTTATGCTACCTGCAAGGTTACTTTTTCGTTGTAAGGGCGCTGAAGAATTTTTTTCATCTTTCATTGAGGCTCTAGGCAAATTTTATGGAGTATTCCGTAAGGGTCCTTATCCTGTCAAGGTCGCCGCCACATCTTTTTCTAAGACCGAGCGAAAAAGGCCCTGACCTTGAAAACCATACCCGGTTATCGGGATGGGACCAAATCAATCAAACCAAATCAGATCAGATCTGAATAGGCTTCCAGATATTGGGCATCATTCGGGCTGGAGACCACTAATTCCTTCCCCACCCACCTGGCGACCTACCAAAAAAAAAAAAAAACACCGAACCCAGCCAGCCATACTCCGTACTGTCAACGTTAAATGTCTACCAGACGTTCGAGCTGGGCCGACGGGCGCATGGAGGGTTCTGGAAGTCCAGGCCCGCAGACCCATCAGTACCTGTTTTAGCTACGGAGTTACTATGTACGATGTAGTAGTGCTGTATGTAGGTAAGGTAGTCCAAAGACCCTGCCTCTGGGCCTGGACATGCAGCCTCCTGCTGCTTACTTACGTGCGCAAACATGCGTCTCTCGCCCGTTGCTGCTGTTACTGCCTCCGAGATGAGGCTGCATATCCGCCATGAGTCCCTGACTTGGCAGCTGTGCCTTTATTGCATAGACACGTATGTACAGTGCATGGTGCATGAGATTTGCCCAAGGGCCGCAATGTATAGCTACCTTACCTTACCTGGCGACGAGGGGTTTGATTTTCGAACGCACCTGGAACTTGGCCAATTACCCTCGAAATACCAGGCATAGGTGGAATAACGCGCGACTTGTGGAGTAAATGATGCTGGCTGTGCTGTGCCCAAAAATACATACGAAGTACATGCATTTGGTGTCGTAATGTAAACAATCACAATATCAAATCCATGCTAAGGGCATGAACAAGTTGGCTAAACAAAAAAAGATTAGGTCTAATTCTAGAGCTTTTCAACATTGACTGACTCTACGACGTATTCGTTTTGCCAGGCTCGACGCGGCCAAGCTAACGCGCGCGACTGACGATCAATGGGGCGCCGTGCAATCCATGGCAATATGGTCGATCCTGCTGTCTCTCACCTTCCCGTCCTCCCTGTTATCCGTACAGGCAAATCCCAACAGTGCCAATTTCGGGTGCTGACCGCCTCTCGTTCAGTACACCGGCTGGATAAGGGTTCGAGCAGGGTAATTGATACACGAGAATTTCGGCTGGTTAATAATAACTAGCCCCCTGCGGAAATGGAGGGGTTTAGTTTTTAGGGTTCAAGAAAAGTTCCAAAAAAGGCGACCCCAGTTCTAGACCTAGTGTTTCACGGTTTTGACAGGACAAAAAAAAAAAAAAAACGACGACGTCGGATGAACACGTCCAAAAATGGGATGGCATCTCAAAAGACAGGCCGGTCGGCCAAGCTTCGATCAGATGAAATCCAATTAACTATTACCTACGTGAATGCAAGCTAATCCGGCTTTTGCATTTTGGCCCACTTGCCAGACGCCGCCCAGCCTTGTTGTTCGGGGTGACAAGAGTGAAGAGAAAGAGAAAGGCGAGGAGAGCCGGATGGATCCTTGCGGATAGGCACAGGAATTAGTGAGTGATGAGGGGCAGTCCCCCATGTGCTTGGGGGGGGGGGGGGGGGGGGGGGGGGGTTTTTTTTTTTTCCAAGTTGCTCAGTTTGAGTACTAGCCTGTATGTAAATATCCTTTCATAGAAAAATCTCGGTTCAAAGAGTCAAGAAGATATATAGATTTAATACTACATATTCCCGAAGATCCAAGCCGTATTGAGTTGGTTTGGACAAATGCTCGGAGGATTTGCCGAAATGGAAGCTGGAGATCACCAGGTTCCCCGTAGCTGTTACCCACCTTTGCCGCTGGAACGTTTTTTTTTTTTTTTTTTTTCGAAGAAAGACAACGCAAAATGGGTACACGAGAAGAAGAAAGAAAAAAGGGAAGGCGGGACAGCTACCACACCATTATCCCTGTCAAAGCGGTCGTCGGGTGCGACTGGTGGGCACTTTCGGGACCAATGACGCTGGCGCCCAGCCATCCATCCATCCATTTTGCCTCTCTTTTTTTCCCTCCCACCCGTCAATGCACATGCACATGATCGTTGTTACCCCCTCTCATTTTTAGTTAAACGTGCAAAGTCCCGTTCCATGCGTGGTACACGGTCAACAATCATAAAAAAAGATTTGAGCAGGGTGTTGAAGAGAGAGAAAAATAAGAGAGGCAGACCGGGGGTGATACAGAACCTTCGATTCCGGGCCACTTTCGGTTTTTTTTTAGGAGTGCTGCGTAAAGCGGTGGTCATTCCCTCCAGCGCGCGACCACGACTCGCTCCCTTTCTTTTATTCAAAAGAGGGAAATATTGGGGAGATGTATGTTTTGGATTTCCTGTGGTCTAACTAACACGGATTTGTAGGTGCGGGACGGAACATCCGTACCTTGCCCGACTTTCATACCTCACCTGCCCAGCTCACCTCACCTACCTTGGTTGCTTGTTTGGCTGGGCTCCTGCAGATGGTAACGAACCATCTACAAGATCGGCTCACACAGCAACCCGACCAAGGGAAGAAGCATTCCCTACACGAATCTCCTCCCGTGCCACATACCAGAAAGAACATCAAGTGATAAGCCTACCAAGCAACCGCTCCTGCATCCCGGAGGGGAAGGGAAGGGGGTGTTGTATCACACTACACCGGTACTGCCACCAATCTCGTTCGTTCACGGCCCATAAGCTCTTCTGCGGTCTACAACCCAGCACGACAAGCACGATTGGCTCCTTTTGCGCAAGCCACCATTCTCCCCTTCTTCAAATCAAATTGCACAGAGGAGGGGAACAAAAAAAATCTCAAAAGAGTTATGGGAGGCGGGAGTTGACAGAATCGCATAACAGAGTAGCAAACATCACGCTTTTGCGTGACACCCACGCATACAGCTCGACACACCCGATTTCGTCTACGGTCGCAAGACCACTCGTTCTTTTCCGTTTCCTTTTTGTATACGATACCCACGCAATCGATTCCACGAACAGAAGGGCTTCCTGCGACGCCTTTCTCGCAGCACATGCGAGCTGCTCGTTTTCTTAAATTTACAGCCTTCTTCTACCACGAACTCCACAGACTCTACCCAGTCTTTTAGACTTGCGAAACCCCGCATAACGTTAGCGTCCATGTGTTTTACACCCGCACAACCGCAAACCACCGCCACCGTGAAAGCCTTGAACTTCCAGGATGGCCACGGCAGAGGTTCTGTTCTCCACGTCCGCCGGCTGGACAGGAGACGCCGCAGATGGCTGGCCGTCGATATGGCATGGGACGAGGACGACTGGATCGGTTGAGCGCCATGCGCAGCGAACTCGGGATGACCTATTCCGGAGACTAAGATGGATTGCTCAAGCGTGGGCTAGCGAAAGGGTAAGTTCTCGCCACTGCTGATGCACGGTGCAGAGCCCCTGAGTACTGCATGGCTCACTGTAGTACGAGGTGTGGCGGAGAGGCCCGGGTGCCCTGCGTAAAAGTTGCATCCAGTTTTCAACTTTAGAGAGGTGGAGTAAGGCAAATATATTGACAATTGATCTCCGGGTGTAGGAACAAAGGCGACATCTCACGACACAGAAAAGGTCCTCATTTGTACCGCTGATCACACCAAACATCAGCCCAAAATGGTCACACAGATTGGCACAGGCTGGTGTCATATCCCGTGACCCCAACTCGGATGATGACATTCTGTCGAGTCCCCCAACGGATCTTACAGAAACCGACCAGTCTGTGACTATACGCCTGTCAGACTCAACACACCTGGACTCGGTACCTACGACAAACGGTCAACCTACGTCTCGGAGGAGTCGGGACAGAGACATGTTTGCCGATCCGAGCTCAACTGTTGACATCGACTTCTCATCCCCACAAGGGTTCAGGGAAGTTGCCAAGAAAAAGAAAAAGGCAGCCGCGGCACCCGCACCGACCAACAATAACAACGACGACAAGAAAGATGATCCAGCCGACGGCGGCGGCGGCGACGACAAGAACAACGGAAATGCGGACTCCGGCGCTGGCGGCGGTGACGCAGGCAACGGCGGTGACGACAAAAAGGATGACAAGAAAGACGACAACGGCGGCGATGACGCTTGGGGAGACTTCGCAGCCGTGGGTGGCAAGAAGAAGAAGGGTAAGAAGGGCGCGGCCACCGAGGAAAAGGAGGAACCCCCGGTTTCCTCAACATTTGACGCCTTCCAAGAAATCAAACTGGACGAGGGACCCAATCTAGAC
This sequence comes from Pyricularia grisea, assembly GCF_004355905.1. Taxonomy (NCBI): domain Eukaryota; kingdom Fungi; phylum Ascomycota; class Sordariomycetes; order Magnaporthales; family Pyriculariaceae; genus Pyricularia; species Pyricularia grisea. Next base: position 2,115,579 of record NW_022156720.1, read on the forward strand.
CTTAGCTTTGGTTCAAAATCGAATGATAAAGCAGCACCAAGTTTTGGGGCGTGGGGATCTAGTTGGAGTACAGGGGGAGCAGGCACATCTTGGGACTTTGGAGCAACCAAAACTAACACGCCTGCAGAAGAAGAGAAAAAGGAAGAGGATAATCCTTGGAGCCTTAATCGCCCAAAACCTAAAAAAAAGGGTACGACTGGATTCTCTTTTGGCGACATCGGTGAAGTGGAAGAAGTCATCGAGCCCAAGAAGGAGGAGCCCGTGGCCAGCGATGACTGGGGTGGCTGGGGCACTGCCTCTAAGAAGAAAGGTAAAAAGGCTGAACCCGATCCAGATCCCGAGCCCGAACCGCCAAAACCCGCCGATCCTCCACCAGAGGATATATGGGGCACCGCGAGTTCGAAGAAGGACAAGAAGAAGAAGAAGGGTGCAGTAGAGGAGGTCAAGGAAGAGCCCCCGAAAGAACCAGACCCTCCGCCACCCCCGGTAGAGGACATTTGGGGCGTTGCGGCATCCAAGAAGGACACCAAGAAGAAAAAGGGCAAGACTTCTATTTGGGACGAGCCAGCCAAGGAACCGGAGCCGGAGCCAGAGCCCGTTAAAGAGCCGGAGCCGGAGCCTGAACCGGAACCTGAACCGGAAAAGAAGGAGGAAGAGAGCGGCTGGGGTGTGTGGGGCGCAACAACCACCAAGAAGGACAAGAAGAAAAAGAAAGGTGCAGTTGAGGAACCACCTCCTCCGCCTCCGGAACCAGAGCCTGTCAAAGAACCCGATCCCGCCCCTGTAGAGGATGCTTGGGGATGGGGCACAACAACAACAGCAGCCAAGAAGAAGAAGAAGGGCAAAAATGCTGTTGAAGAACCACCCGCTCCACCTCCAGAACCAGAGCCTGTCAAGGAACCTGAACCCGAGCCAGAACCAGAGAAGAAGGTCGAGGAAGATATTTGGGGCTTGTCCAGCTCCAAAAAGGAGAAGAAGAAGAAGAAGGGTGCCGTCGAAGAGGTTCCCGAGCCGCCCCCAGAGGAGAAACCGGCCGAGGAAGAAAAGAAGGACGATTTCGACTTTGGCTTTACGGCAACGAGCTCCAAAAAAGACAAAGACAAGAAGAAGAAGACCAAGACCTCGATCTGGGACGAGCCGACCAAGGAGCCCGAACCTGAGCCCGAAAAACCCGCTGAGCCCGAGAAGAAGGAAGAAGACGACTTTTGGGCCTCGATCGGAGGCACCAGCAAAAAGGACAAGGACAAGAAAAAGAAGGGCAAAGCGGCTGATGAGCCACCTCCAGAGCCGGAACCTGAACCCGAGCCCGAAAAGAAAAGCGACGATTTTGATTTTGGTTGGGGCGCGGCGGCAACCAAGAAGGACAAAAAGAAGAAGGGTAAGGCCGCCGAACCTGACCCCGAGCCCGAGCCTGAGCCAGAGAAGAAGGAGGAAGAGGACGACTTTTGGGCCTCCATTGGTGGAAGCAAGAAGGAAAATGACAAGAAGAAAAAGAAGGGAGACGATGCCTTGATCGACTTGGAAACCCCCAAAGAGGAGAAGAAGGAAGAAAAAGACGACTTCTGGAGCACTTTTGGCACAAGCAAGAAAGATAAGGACAAAGACAAGAAGAAGAAAGACAAGGAAGAGTCTTCTGTCAAGCCGGACGCCATCGAGGAGCCATCCGATGATATATGGGGCGTTTCATCATCCAAGAAAAAGAAGGACAAGTCCAGCAGCAAAAACGTCCCCGTCGAGGTCGTTGGGGACACGGACATCGCCTCTGTTCAGCCTGATTCGATCGAGGAGGCCAAGGATGATGGCTGGTTTGGCACCTCTTCTAAATCTAAGGACAAAGACAAGGATAAGGAGAAGAAGAAGGAGAAGGAAAAGGAGCCCAAACTGAGCAAGAAAGAGCAAGAGAAGTTGGACAAAGAGAAGGAAAAGGAGCGCAAGAAAGCCGAGAAGGCCGAGAAGGAACGGGCGAAGCAGGAAGCGGAGGAAGCTGCACGAGCCGAGGAGGAAGCTGCACGTGCTGCCGAAGAGGCCGCAGCGCGTGAAGCGGAGGAGGCGGCACAGGCTGCCAAAGAAGCCGAAGAGGCCGCTGCCCGCGAAGCTGAAGAAGCGGCGCAGGCTGCTAAGGAGGCCGAAGAGGCCGAGATCCTTAAGGAGGAGGCTGAACTCAAAGCGCTGCAAGCTAAGAAGGACAAAGGTAGGCCCAAGATGACCAAGAAGGACACGGACCGATATAACCTCCTCAAGTCCAAGGCAGACATACGCAGCGAAGCAGCCGCCAACAAAGAGGCCGAGGAGGCTGCTGCTCGCGAGGCTGAAGAGGTCGCTGATCGTGAGGCTGAGGAGGCAGCGGCACAGGCTGCCAAGGAGGCCGAAGAAGCCGCTGCGCGTGAGGCTGAGGAAGCGGCGCAGGCTGCTAAGGAGGCCGAGGAAGCTGCTGCACATGAGGCTGAGGAACAAGCGCAGCGCGAACGCGAAGAGGCGGAGGCGAAAAAGAAGTCCAAATCATCGTCCAAAGACAAGGAAAAGAGCTCATCCAAATCCAAATCCAAAGACAAAGATGCCAAGAGCAGCAGCAAGGATAAGGATAAGGACAAAAAGAGTAAGGACAAGGATAAAGACAAGGAAAAGGACAAGGACAAGGATCTGGATCTGGATCAGGAAGATTTTGACAAGGAGCTCGAAAAGGATCTGCTTAATCTCACCCCGGAAAATGTGGAGGAGCTCTTAAATGAGGAGCCCCCCGCCGAGGTTGAAAAGCCTAAGGAGGCGCCAGCGTCAGACGCGTTCAGCTTTTGGGGTGCATCCAAAAAAGGCGCCAAATCAGCCACTGCCGAAATTAAAAAGGCTGAGTCATCAAAGATTCCAGAAGATGCCACGGACGGCCTGGGCGACAACAGCGCAGATGTGTCCTCGGCCAAGGCTACGAAGAGTGGCAAGAAAGTTGGCTCCAAGGTGGCGGACCGCCTGAAGGCTTTCCAACCCTCAACAACACCACCACCTGAGGAGGAGGAAGTTATCCCAGACCCAGAGCCGCTGCCCCCACCACCACCGCCAGTCGAACCGCTGGTTGAAGAAGGCAAAGAGAAGAAGAAGAAGAAGTCTAAAAAGGCAGCTGCAGTTGCACCTGAAGTTGTTGAAGTTGTGCCCGAAGTTGTACCTGAAGTTGCGCCTGAAGTTGCGCCTGAAGTTGAAGTTGTCGAAGAAGCTACTCCCCCGCGCAGAAAAGTCAGGTCACATCTACCAGGCAGTTTCCCGCTCGACGACGACGACGAAATCGTTGACGTTGTCGATATGACTCCCGAAAAGAAGTCCTCCAAGAAGTCTAAGTCGCGGTCCAAGTCGGGATCCGTCTCCGTGCCCCCTGCAGCTCCTCCCCCACCCCCGCCGCCGCCGCCTGCTGTTCCCGATGCGCCACCCGCCGTTCCTGATGCGCCGCCCTCTCCTGAGGAGGAAAAGCCGTCCAAGAAAGAGCGCGCCAAGATTAGCCGCGAGGGGTCATCATCTTGGGGAATGTGGAACGCCGCTCCGCGAAAAGAGGAAAAGCGTCCCTCGCGGTCGGAGCGTAAGGAGTCTGGCTCATCATCCAAGACTCGGGAGGAAAAGCCAGAGCGCATCAAGGAGGCGCCGGCCAAGACACGGGTAGCTAGTGTACTAGCGAGTACGCCACCCTTGTCGCGATCGGCGTCGACCCGCGAGAAGAAGAGCTCTAGCCGCTCATCGCGCCGCAGTGCCGAAGTGAACCACGGGCTCGTATCGCCGCCCCCGGAGGAAGCGCCAGAAATGAACGACAAGGCCGCTAGGATACTTGGTGTCAAGTCGTCGGGTAGTCGGCGAAGCAAGACGCGATCTGCACCACCAGAGGACGATGACATTGTCATGGTTGGGGCTTCCGACGCCAGTCCGGAAAAGCCATCACGACGCAGATCCAAGGTAAATTTTGACCCAGTGCAACGTCAAAAAAGGAAATGGGGACAGTTGACTGACTCGGCGCAGCGTGAACAGGCCCCCAGGGATGAAGACATCGTCATGGTCGAGAATCCTGACCCCGCAACCCCACTGAAGCGATCAAACTCGAGTGCCAAGAAAGGTCTCGCAGGTCTATTTGGAGGCATCCTTTCGACACCTCGGTCTGAAGCTCGTCCTGACGGTCGACCGGAGCTCCGTCGCCGGGGCACGTACATGACAACCGATGATGAGGGTATACATGGCGGACCTTCTGGGGCTGCCACGGAGACGGAAGAGGCAAGACGGGCTGCCCGGCGTGCTCGTCGTGCAGAGCGGGGAGGAGTTGACCCACGCCATGCCGAGGAAGCGAGGGCAGAGAAAGACGAAGCCCGTCGGGAGCGCAGGCGGAGGCATGAGGACGAAAACGCGGAAGCGAGGCGGCAAGAGGAGAGGGAGGCAAGGCGCGCAGAGCGGAGGGCGCAGCGAGCAAGGGAGGAGGCGGATCGGGCGGCTGCTGAGGAGCAGCAGCAGAAAGATGCGGAAAGGGCCGAGAGGCGACGAATGCGGCGAGAGCGTGAACGCCAAGCGGCTGCCGCATCCGCACCGGAGGACGTGCATCCCGAACCTCGACCTGAGCGGCAACGTCGGGGGCATGAGAGTGAACGAGAAGACGACGAGGAGCGTCGGCGTCGCAGGGAAGCGCGTCGGGCGGCTAGGGAGGCCGAGGCTGCCGGGGGTGGCAAGTCAAGTGGTCGACGGCACCGTGGCGAGAATCCGTACCCACGCGAAGCGGACCGTCGCAAGGACGGGTGGCCACATTCGGGAACGTCGTCGTGGGTTAAGGACCATTCTGACGCGCCGCCGCCACCCGAGGGCGAGGACGAGGATGCAAGGCGAGAGGCACGGCGGGCAGCTCGTCGGCGAAGCAAATACGGTGGCAGTGGGGGAGGCGACGATATCGACGCTGCGGCGGTTGAGGATGAGCATCACAGGCGAAGACGGCACCGGGATGAGGCACGAAGGGCGCCGACGGCCGGTGGATCGGACGGGAGCGACGAGCGGAGGCAAAGTCGACGAAATTCGGTGTTTGGGGACTCTGCCCCGGCGGCAAGGAGTAGTTGGTGGAAGAAGCTAACAGGGTCTTAGGCGTACTTTTGAGCGAGCGTTCTTTCATTGTTTGTTTGGATTTATGTTGTTGCGAGTTTGTCACCAGTAGATAGAGGAGGTGTAAGCTTTTTTGGATACTCCCTTGGGCGAACAATCAATACCCATTATGTAGCTTCATATTATACATGTTTCAATTTTTTACACTTGTTTGACTATGGGCTCTTTTCTTTTTTTTTTTTTCTTTTTTTTTTCCTCGACTTGGATGTGCAACGAGAAGACAGCCAACAGCGCATCGACTGCCAAGTGATGGAAATACTACGTATCTACAATAATGGAGACTATATAGCTAATAATGAGCAAGCCAAGGCCAAACAGCGGTTCCAGACGCATACCCGGAGATGTTTTGCGAGATGAGAGTGCCGAGCGTGGCATGCCTTCGTCATCGTCTTGGCTCCGGGACTAGACGCAACAGCCAAGAGAGAGGGGTGAGGGGGAAGGATTTTTTTTTTCTTTTTACGAATAGCCCTACCACATCACAGTCGGTATCCAAAAGGGGCAAGTTTGGCCAAGACGGTAAGACTAACATACTACATTACTACATTGCCAACTTGTATACTTTTGGTGATTGATGATATCAGCCTCATGAGGCTCTTGTTTTACAAAGTATCTCAATTTGCTAGGATGATGCCGGTTTTGCTACATTTACACATATTATAACCTGCCAGATAAGGTTACTTATATCAATAAAACCAAGGATAAATCATCCTTTTTAAAAATTTTATTTTCATTAAGATTTATTAATTCCTCTCGCTTGCTCCCATTGATGTCCCGTGCGTCTGAACATCCTTTCTGCCTGTTTGGGGTGGATTCTTTTTGGGAACGTGGCAACCCGCTATTGTTGTATGGTTCGAGTTTCTGGTATCTGTGCTGTACTGTACGTGTTAGTCCGACGGAGACTAGACCACAAAAATCCCCACTCGTCTTCCGTCGGTGACCCAACTCGGCGACGAGACAAGTGCCACTTAGACCAAACCCTGGTTGTCTGGCTCGGATATCCCAGAAAAAAAAAAAAAAAAAAAAAAAAAAAAGGACAGCCACTAGCCAGATCCCTGGCGGCTCTTTTGTTTCGTTGGCTGTTGGTAATTAATTGGGTACGACGTTAGACGGGGGGCAAGGCCTACCATAGTAGCCCGCATTTTGGATGGCAAGGTCACGAGGGATCTACCTTGCTTTCCCTGGTCGGGTTTTGCCATGTTGGTTTGGTATCCGTAGATTATCAAGATCAAAGTTGAGTTGGCCCCGTAACTCGGTGTGGAAAGGAGTAAAGGAGGAGGGGCACGGGCTTCTCGGGGGGCGGTTTTCTTCTATCTGCCTCAGCTGATATCATTTAAAGTACGGGAGATGACTGGAGAATTCGGTCTTGGCATTTTGATTAGTGCACCTTTACGTGTACAGTAGTATCTTTTAAGGAGGTTACCATACGTATGCATCGGATTCGTTATCTTGCCGAGATGTTACAAAATAAAACAACACAAAGTAAAAACCAAAACAAAAAAAAAAAGCTGTGCCTTCTCTTCGCTCTTTTGCTACTGGAAAAACAATCTTCACCTCGGTTGAGTTTTTCCCACGTGCTTGATGACTTTTAGTTGCACCGTGCCCTCAGCCTCAAATAGTGGACTTTGTGCAACTGTTTTTTTATTTTTATTTTTTTTTAGTCAAAGGAACCAAAGGAGCGGTAAGACAGAGAAAAAAAATAGGTTATTTTAAATATGCATTTTGCATTTTGCATTTTGCAAATCAAACTGCCAGAAATAAAAAGGACATTGGATTAAAGGGACTGATGGGATGACAACCGTCCCCCGGCGTTGGGGCGAATTCCAAAAGACCACCCGAACCTTGGCTGAACAGTCAGTCGACCGAACTTTCTCGGACCGTCCGATCCTACCTCCCGCTACAGTGAACGCGCAGTAGTGTTGGCGGAACGATGGCTTGCATGCATGCATGCCAGGCAGGCAGGCAGGCAGGCAGCGGTCCAGTTTCCGCTGGGTTATCCCTGCTTCGGTTACCCGTCTATCAAACTCGGGGCGTGGGCGTGGGAAGGGTACCGAAATCTAATAAAGTAGTACTCAGTGCTACAGTAATTGAAGAACTGTCCCCAAAAAAGCGAGAAAAAAAAAGGAACCTAGATCTGGTGGCTGTGGGCTCCAGATTTAGTACTGGTCTAAACGGGAACTTTTTGGAGGGGGGGCGAGTCGTGAAAGGAGGTTTGACAACAAAATGCCAAGCCCCAAGTAAAATGTTATCAGGACTTGTCACCCGAAAATGCCCACATCCGTTAATCCTTGAACTCTTTCTTTCAAGGGGTCCCGGTTTTTCTTTTTTCTCTCCCTCATTTTTTTCTACAGCGTACTACTACTGTGCTCCGTTCCGCTTTGATAAACGAAAATGGGGCAAGAATAGATACCCGACACGAAGGACCTCCTTTGAAGTGTAAGCGCGGGGTATAACGTAATAGCAAGGTCAACCCCAGACTTGTGTCTATACCCATAGTAGTAGAGGGCGCAGGGAGCTCTCTTTTCTTTTTTGCTGGAATTCCCGGTTCTAGAGTCACCGTCCCCAGATGATTGGCGAGTCAGGGGTTCTCTCTTTGATTGTTACCCACAAGGAGATTACAGAAGCTCCTTTGTCGTTATCTATTTTCAACTTTCGAGTATTCTACATAAAAGCCCAGATGCCCCCCCAGCCCTTCCTGGGATAATCTAGGAGTTCCTTTCTCAGCCATCTTGGTTTACGTGCCAAAATACTGCGAGGGCAGCTCTTTTCTGATTACACCCTTGTCTTCGCAGTTTCCTGGGCTCTTTACTCCAACGTTCCTCCATAATCGAACGACGAGAAGGGGAACCGGTCAGAACAGAACAGAACCATGGCTCACTCGGTAGACATCGAGAAGCAGCAAGCTGCTGATCTCGATGCCAGCTCGACCAACGACCGCGGCTCCATCGAGGCAACCGCCAACCACAACGAAAATGCCGAACTCAAGCGCGACATGAAGCCGAGGCACGTCATGATGTTCTCCATCGCCTGCGCCATCGGCACCGGTCTCGTCATCGGCTCCGGAACCGGTCTGGCTAGGGGAGGTCCCGGCTCCATGCTCGTCGCTTACATCATGATCGGAGCTGCAGTCTTCTTCGTCATGACGGCTCTGGGAGAGATGGCTGCTTTTGTTCCCATGAACAAGGGTTTTGGTGGTTATGCTAGTCGAATGGTTGATCCGGCTTTTGGGTATGTTTTTTTTTTTTTTTTTAATCTTTAATTGGCTCCAAAAATTACGAAGGAGGGAAATGAAAGGAAGAATTTTTAGATGTGTGCTAACACGAGCGACCATCAGTTACGCAACTGGTTGGAATTACTTTTTCAAGTATATCGTGGCCACTCCGACAAACTTGACCGCTGCTGGACTTGTCATTCGCTACTGGAGGCCTGACTTGAACGTGGGTATCTGGATTGCTGTTTTCGGTGTCTGCATCATCGCCATCAACGTAAGTATCTCAGTCAACCTGCCCTTTATTTTTTAATTAAAAAATCTGTCAAAAAAAAAAAAAAAAAAAGGTTAAAAGACTAACTCGTGTATTTTTTTTTTACTCTTTCAGATCCTGAATGTCAAGTATTTCGGAGAATTCGAGTTCTGGATGGCCAGCGCCAAGGTGAGCTAAACCCTCCCCGACGCTCGAGAGCGTCTTGGCTAAAGCTTAGTTTGTCACCCAACTAACAATGTAATCACTCTCGGCAGGTCATTGTCATGATTGTCATGATCTTCTCGTGCTTCGTCATTGCCTGCGGCGGTGGTCCCAACCACGATGCCACTGGCTTCCGGTATTGGCGAGACCCTGGCGCATTCAAGGAGTATCTCTTCACCGGCGACCTGGGTCGTTTTGTTGGTTTCTGGGCTTGCTTGGTCCAGGCCGTCTTCGCTTACACCGGAACTGAGGTTGTTGGCATGGTGAGTGATTTCTATTTTCATAACGCTCATTTTTTGAGAATAAATTTGTTTTTGCTGACACTGCTACGAAAACTACAGACTTTTGGCGAGGTCAAGAACCCCCGCAAGAACATCCCCATTGCCGTCAAGCAGACCTTCTGGCGTATTGCTGGCTTCTACATCCTGGGTATATTGTAAGTTGAAATCTGCCACAAAATCCCATGGGGTATGGACAGCAACTGACTGGGGATTGTTACTTTCATTTCTAGATTCCTTGGTATGACCGTTCCTAGCAACAGCGAGCAGCTTCTCGGAGCCCTCAAGAAGAGCACTTCTGGTGACGCTTCGCCTTTCGTCGTGGCCATGAACCTTGCTGGTGTTGCCCGCTTCGGTGACGTGATCAACGGTTCGCTTCTGATTTTTGTAAGTCCAACATTTCTCCCTTGGCGCGAATATCACCCATACTTTTTGGGGAGAAGACAATTCTAATTTTGACAAACTTGTGTTATAGACCCTGAGTGCCGCCTGCACCGACATTTACTGCTCTTCCCGATCCCTCTACGGTCTCGCTCGTGACGGTCAGGCCCCCGCCATCTTTGGCAAGACTCTTAGCAGCGGAGCTCCCATCTACGCCGTCGGGTTTGCTTCCATGTTTGTGGCACTCGGCTTCATGAACGTGGCACAGAGCGCATCTACCGTCTTCACGTACCTCACCAGTGTTCTTACCATCTTTGCCCTGCTGAACTGTGAGTTGTTCAATTCTCTCTACACTTGCTTTATTGTCTCTATGTCACACCAAAGTAGCAATATTTACTAACTATGCAACCCACCAGGGATCGCCATCCTCATCTCCCACCTCCGCTTCCGCGCCGCCATCAAGGCCCAGGGCATCACGCTCGCGGACCTCCCCTACGTCGGCTTCCTGCAGCCCTACGGCACCTACTACTCGCTCTTCGTCTCCATCGTCGTCGTCATCTTCAACGGCTACGACGCCTTTGTCCCCGTCTTCAAGGTCGACACCTTCATCACCAAGTACATCGGCACGGTGCTCTTCCTGCTCAACATTGCATTTTGGAAGTTTTACAAAAAGACAAAGATGTGGGACCCGTCCGAGGTCGACCTGGTCACCGGCCGCAGGGAGGCCCACGAGGAGGAGGACGCCAACGATCAGCAGTGGAACGAGGGCTTTTGGAAAAAGACGGTCAACAAGTTCAAGAGGAAGTAAGGGTGTTGCTTGGGATGAAATTTTTTTTAATGCATTACGTGATTTTTTTCTGGTAATTGAAACTGCAAAAGTTTTCAATAGAAGAAAAAAAAGTTTTTATAGAAATGACATGAAATAGAAGCGATTTGACTTTTCTTCTGCCTTGATTCTCTTATTTTCTTTTTGTCATATTTTTTTGATGCTGTCGTGTTATACTGGGTGCGTCCTTGCATTTGGTTGCATATGTGCTTTGTTGTTATTCTAGCACCATAGAAGTGATTTGCAAAATGGCAGGGGAAATACTGTAAGGGGAAGTGAATAGAGGCTCAAATTTTAACTTTTTTTTTTCTTTTTTTTTTTTTTTTTTTTTTTTTTTTTTTTTTTTTTTTTTTCT